>NC_058420.1:3447970-3681016 GCF_002201575.2 Neomonachus schauinslandi
GCCAAAAAAAAGGTTTCCATGAAGCCCAGCCCCTTGACTGGCTCCCTGCTCCATCTCCCTCTGCCTGCCACTCCTCCTGCTTGTGCTCAATAAATAAATAAATAAAATCTGTCAAATAAATAAATAAAATCTTTAAAAATAAAAATAAATAAATAAAATGTTTATTTAAATTCAATTTCATTAACGTATAGTGTATTATTAGTTTCAGAGGTAGAATTTAGTGATTCCTCAGATGGGTATACACCCAGTGCTCATTACATCATGTGCCCTCAATGTCCATCACCCAGTTACTCCATTTGCCACCCTCTCCCCTCCAGCAATCTTCAATTTGTTTCCTAGGGTTAAGAGTCTCTTAGCATTTGTCTCCCTCTCTGATTTCATCTTACTTTATTTTTCCTTCCCTTCCCCTATGTTCATTTCTTTTGTTTCTTAAATTCCACATAGGAGTGAAGCCATATGATAATTGTCTTTCTCTGATTGAAATATTGCTCAGCATAATACCATCCATCTAGTTTCATCCACGACATGTAAATGGTAAGTGTTCATCCTTTCTGATGGCTGAATAATATTCCATTGTATATATGTACCATATCTCTCTATCTATTCACGGTCAATGGACATTTGGGCTCTTTCCACAGTTTGGCTATTGCGGACATTGCTGCTCTGAACATTGGGGTGCATATGGCCCTTCTTTTCACTATGTCTGTGTCTTTGGGGTAAATACCCAGTAGTGCAATTGCTGGGTCATAGGGTAGCTCTATTTTCAACATTTTGAAGAACCTCCCTACTGTTTTCCAGAGTGACTGTACCAGCTTGCATTCCCACCGACAGTATAGGAGGGTTCCCCTTTCTCTGCATCCCCGCCAACATCTGTCATTTCCTGACTTGTTAATTTTAGCCATTCTGACTGGTGTGAGGTGGTATCTCATTGAGGTTTTGATTTTTATTTCCCTGATGCGAGGTGATGTTGAACATTTTTCATGTGTCTTTGGCCATTTGTGTCTTCTTTGGAAAAATGTCTTTCCTATCTTCTGCCCAATTGTTGATTGGACTTTTGGTTTTGGGGTATTGAGGTTGATAAATTCTGTATAGATTTTGGATACGAGCTCTGATGTCATTTGCAAATATCTTCTCCCATTCTGTACATTGACTTTTAGTTGTTTCAATTGTTTCCCTTACTGTGCAGAAACTTTTTATCTGACGAAGTCCCAGTAGTCCATTTTTTGCTTTTGTTTCCCTTGCCTATGGAGATGTGTCTAAGAAGAAGTTGCTACAGCCAAGGTCACAGAGGTTGCTGCCTGTGTTCTCCTCTAGGATTTTGATGGATGCTAGTCTCACATTGAGGTCTTTCATCCATTTTGCATTTATCTTCATGTATGGTCTAAGAAAATGGTCCAGTTTCATTCTTCTGTATATGGCTGTCCAGTTTTCCCAACACCATTTGTTGAAGAGACAACAAAAATAAAATAAAATAAAAATAAAATTTAAAAAAGTCTGTTTCTTGGTTTGCCTCTCCCTTTTTTCCCCCATGATCACTTTTTTTGTTTCTTAAATTCTCCAAATGAGTGAAATCATATGGTATGTGCCTTTCTCTGATTGATTTATTTCACTTAGCATAATAATCTCTAGCTCCATCCACACTGTTGCAAATGGCAAGATTTCATTCTTTTTGATGACTAATATTCCATGGAAAATAAATACATCAAAAGATGCTCAATATTGGGGTGCCTGGGTGGCTCAGCCATTAAGTGTCTGCCTTTGGCTCAGGTTGTGATTCCATGGAAAAGCAAATAACTGTCTTTTTCCCATTGGATGTTCTTTCCTGCTTCGTCGAAGATTAGTTGACCATAGAGTTGAGGGTCCATTTCTGGGCTTTCTATTCTGTTCCATTGATCTATGTGTCTATTTTTGTGCCAGTACCGTGCTGTCTTGATGATGACAGCTTTGTAATAGAGCTTGAAGTCAGGCATTTTGATGCCCCCAACTTTGGTTGTGTTTTTCAAGAATAAATATTGTTACAATGTTTATGCTACCCAGAGCAATCAATGCAATCTTTACCAAAATACCATCAAATTTTTTACAGTGCTGGAACAAATAATCCTAAAATTTGTATAGAATCAGAAAAGACCCTGAATAGCCAAAGGAATGTTGAAAAACATGTATTTATTGATCATTTCTATTTCTTCTTTAGAAATGTCTATTCAAGTCTTTTGCCAATTTTCTAATCAGTTTATTTATTTTTTCCCTGTCATTGAGCATTAGGAGTTCTCTATATATTCTGGGTATTAATCTCATTTTGTAAATGTGATTTGCAAATATTTTCTCCCATTCTATAATTGCCTTTTTTAAAAAATCCTTTTCCTTTTAATAAGGATTTTTATTAAAAAGTGTGGTTTTGATAATCTCTAGCTTCTTGTGAATATCATTTCCCTTTTTTCTCTTGATAGTATCCTATGAAGCATTAAAGTTTCAAACTTAAATATAAAATCCAGTTTGTCTATTTCTTTGTTGTTTTTGTTGCCTGTGCTTTTGGAACCATATGCAAAAATCATTGCTAAAGCCAATGTCGTGAAGCTTTTTCTCTGTGGTTTCTTCTAAGACTTTTGAACTTTTCACTCTTACACATAGGCTTTGAGCCATTTTGAATTAATTTTTGTGTATGTTTTTTGGAAGGGATCCAACTTATTCTTTTGCATGTACATATCTAGTTTTTCCCAGCATAATTTTTGAAAAGAATGTCTTTTTTCCATTGAATGTTCTTAGCACCCTTATCAAAAATCATTTGAGGGGCACAGCAGGTTGGCTCAGTCCGTTGGGCATCCCACTTTTGGTTTCAGTTCAGGTTGTGATCTCAGAGTCGTGGAATCAAGCCCTGCCTCTGGTTCTACACTTAGTGAAGAGTCTGCTTTGAGTTTCTCTCTCCCTCTTCTCTTGTCCCTCCCTGCTCTCTCTGTCTCTCAAATAAATAAATAAATATTAAAATATTTGACTTTAAATGGAAGCATTTATTTCTGAGCTCTCTAGTCTATTCCTTTGGTCTCTATGTCTTCCTCTATCTCGGTACCACTGTTTTGATTACTATAACTGTAGAAAAATTTGAAATCAGAAACTGTGAGTCCAATATTGTTTTTGTTTTGGTTACTTGAGGTAACCTTGAGATTCCATGTGAATTTTTGGATTGATTTTTCTATTTTTGTACAAAACGGTATTAGGAGCTTGAGACAGATTGCATTGAATCTCTGAGTAGCTTTGTGTAGTATTGACATTGTAACTATTAATTCTTCCATTAATGAGCACCAATATATCTTCATTTATGTATGTCTTTTTTCTTTCAGGAATATCCTGTACTTTTCATTATACAAGGCTTTCAATTCTTTTGTTAGGTCTTAGGTTTTTGTTTTTTTTTTCCCAGATACTACTTTAAATGGAATTGTTTTCTTAATTTCTTTTTTAGATTCTTCGTTGTCAATGAAGGTTTCACCTTTTTAGTGTGTTGTGAATAGAAAGCCAGGGATCTGCTGCCATTGTGAATTGTTTTGCCAATAGATACATATAGTTTAATTTATATTTCCTTTACAGGTTTCCTTCCTGTGCCCTGTAGGCCATAGGATGTTCCCTTGGGGATTTTAGAAGGGTTATCAGGAAATACTGTGACTTGGGCTTCTCTATGCAATTATAGGTAGGAATGTCTGGTTACAGATTTTGTCCCAGTGGACCACCAGAGCTGTAAATTGGTGATTATCCCCAGGAAGTGGAGCAAGCTATGTCCTAGAGTAATGCCCTGGGACTGGCAAACCCATAGATTGTGGAGGTTGTTTTGGGAAGAGTCAGCCTTAAGATTCTGCAGACTTCGGGGCCACTGATATTGCATTCTGTACCAAGGTGATCACTTATTATAGAGGGGCTTGTGCCAAGGCCCTCCACATATAAGCCCACTAAGGATCCCCAGTTGCCAAAGCTGCCAGTATAAGTCATTCTGCTGTCTACAATTATCCTAATCCTTGTTTCCTGACAGGGTTGTCATGGGGATCATGAGACCTGGAGGTGGGGAGGGTTCTCTGTGGGGTGGTATGTAAGCCCTGTACTGAGGACTGGCTTTGTGACTGGCCATTCTACTACAAAATCTGAGTCTTGTGATCATCTCCTTCATGTAGAGCACATGTCTGTTTCCTCCAAGAGCCTCCTCAATAGTATGAAAGTCCTCACAATGTGGAGGAGTATATAATTTGAGAGTTCTCCCCATGAACAGAATTTTCTGGATGTGGGGTTTACCAAGCCTTCCTCAGAACTGGAAATGAATCTGGATCATTGGGGTTGCTATGTTTAAGGAAGTGATAGACCCATTGTACCATCCTAATCTGATGGAAAAGGAGTCAGGCTTTATCTAGTGTCTTACATTAGCTTTGAGCCTTTGCTCAAAGGCTTTAGTAATAACTGGGTGAGCTCAGTGCCAAGCCATTAAAAATTCATGTAATTAGGGGAAATGATTCTCCCTGTATCTTTATATCCTGAAACTTTGGGTTTGGATTTTCCCTTTTCATCAGAAGCCCCAATTATGGAATTGGGATGACCTTTGCTTTAATTCTGATTGTCATAGTGGTATGGATCCTGGGGAGGTTTCTTGTGGGTGGAGAATTGAAGTCACCTGTGTATGTCAAGAATTTGACCCTTAGGCTCTGGGGGAGTATTTTAAAAGGTTAAACATTTTGAGGTCTGGAAACATAGGCTAGTTGACTCATTTCTGGCGTGGTAAATAATAGCTAAGAAACAGTGTTAAATACTCTTAACCAGTTAGTGCCTTCTTCTCCCTTGTGCTGTACAAAGTTTAAAAATATATTTTAAAATGAAGATGAGTAAAGTTTCAAGTTTTCAGTTCTAAGTCACTGCTATTCCCCAGGGAATTGATTTTATGAATTGTCACTGGAACATCTTTACTGGAGTTCCCCAATGGCTAGACTTAAAAGCAGATACTTCCCTCTTTAGAGTGTCCTTATCAACCTAAGAGTGGGTCTAGTGTCCACTAGCCCAATGCTTATAGGATGTTGAGTTTGGCCAGAAAAGATTGAAAAGATTACTCCAGACACCTAAGTAGGAGAAAGGAGAGGGCATGGGGACCAGATGCTCTAGTGGTGAAAGGTCCTGAGCCAAATTCTGCCTCCACTTTTATTGTGAATGTTATCAATACATCAAGGAAATAAGAAAAACCAAAGAAGTGAATTCTATGCCTAGAGTCAGGAAGCACAAACTTGGCACCAGCACTATGATATTCAACATATTATTATTTATTAACAATGGCATATGGCCATTAATAATGGCATATGGCTTTACATATATTCCTCTAGTTTCCATGCCAAATTATTTAAGATCCATCATTCATAAGTCATTACTATTTATTTTCTCAACTATTCCACGGGAGCTTACATTATATTAATGTTGGTAGGAACATACAGTAAATTCTACTACATATCTAACTCTCATTATTTCCACAAAAGATGAACACTTACTTTTTTCTCCCATGGCTATTTTTAATGGAATTCTAAAGGCATTTCTTTCTCTGGAGTTGACAGAAATAACAAGAAGTTTTTGATGGGGTGCATAAAAAATCATATTCTTGACATATATCTTTAGTACTTAGTATGCAGTGGCAATAAAATGTGGAGAAGTTTCTTTCTGATTTATTAAATTCTATTTAGCAACTTAAAAACTCACAATGTTTTGGGGAGGGTATGTACTATGGTGAGCGCTGTGAATATGGTGAGACTGTTGAATCACAGACCTGTACCTCTGAAACAAATAATACATTATATGTTACTAAAAAAGTTTTTAAAAAAAAACTCACAATGTTCATTCAGTTCACAAAAATTGAGTATCTCTGCCAAGCAAAATAAGTGATACTTAAGACATTTATACATTTTTTAAAGTTCATCAATTCTTCTCCAAAAAAAAATTATACAGATTTTTAATTGTGGGTTTATAAATGAGATACTCTGTCCCAGATACTGGTGACTGAGCAATAAATGAGACAGACAAGAGCCTATGCCCAAATGGGGCTATGGATAGATAGACAAAATGGATTCAGGTAATATTAAAGTGACATTTTAAGATAAATACTAAAAGAGAAAGCAACAAGTGGCCCGACCAGAACAAGGATGCCTGTCCTTATCAGTGGGTTTTAAGCAAAATTAAGTAAAAGTTCTTACATAGGGAAATTTAAGCAGAACTCTGAAGACATACATAAAAGAGGATAAGATTGTTCTAGGGTAAAAAATAATTTGAAAATAGAGTAAGAAGCTAAATAATTGTTTGTAAAAAAAAAATAAAGTACCAGGGGGAAAAAAGATGGTACAGAACACCAAGAAGTCAAGTGTCAACAGTCAGTAGGAGGTTAGTATGGTTCATATATTCATTCACATAAGTATTGAATATGAAAGTCAGATCCTGAAGAACTCATTCACCAGTTAACAAATGTTCCTAAGGAGGGATAAAATAGTAAAAATCACTTTAACATAAGGCTTAATCAAAGCAGCAGGTAAGGAAAAGTAACCTAAAGTTTGAAAGAGACCTAATCTTTTAAGTCAAAATGTTTACATATACAAGGAAACTAGTAATATTAATATCAAGGTAACATTTCAAATTCTAAATGAAAATAAAACAAAATTGGAGGCCAAAGAAATGTACTTTTTAAAGGAAGAAAGAATTTATCTGGGCATTTATCCAGAGAACTAAAAATTTATTGTTCACAGAACTTCTAATATCAATTAGAAGCTTTATTCATGACAGCCCCAAACTAGAAGCAATCTAATCATCATTCATTCAGGGTGAAAGGTTAAATAAAATGTAGTTCATCCCTACCATGAAATAGTACCCAGCAATTAAAAAAAAAAAAAGAAAGAAATTGGCTGTATCTCTAGGGAATTAGGTTAAGTAAAAAAAGACAGAATCAAAGGTTACATAGTTTTATCATTGAGACAACATTCTTGAAATGTCGAACTAAAGAAATGTATAATAATTTGTAGTTGTTAGATGTTAAAGAAGGTTTAGGGATGAGAGGAAGGTAGTTGCCCTCATAAAAAGGCAACATGAGGGATCCTTGTGTTGATGGAAATGTTTCTTAACTGTATCAGTATCAATATACATCTTTGAAAATATACTAGAGTTTTGCAAGGATTATCACTGGGTAAACAGGAAAATTATATAATGTCTTTTTTTTCCTTACAATCCTATGTGAAATTATACTTACTCCAAATAATAACATTAATAAAAATACCCTATTAAAATGATATATTTTACACCTCTGCATAATTCTAATAATACTAACATTACTACATGTCTTTAATGTGAGTCATACATATTTAACCTTCAGAATCTCCATCCTGGGTGTGAAGTCTAGTTTAAAAAAAAAAAAAAAAGCAATGCTTTTTTGTGTATTATATTCAAAGAATTATTAAACTTAAGAGAAATTTTATTCTATTATGGAAGATTATTTTCACAATAGACAATAGCAAATATTTGTGAATAATTGTGAAAGAACAATTAAATAGAACACTACAAATTATATGGACTTATATGAAAATTGACTAATCTTGCTCTTGCTAAAATTCAATACTGGAAAAGTGTCATTTCTTCCCAGTAATTTGACAAATGTTTCTTATTTAGCTGAACATCTAATAATAATATAGTTTAAAAATTTATCAAAATAAAAAGTAACAGTAGTTCACTTAGTGATAGTTTATACCACAAGCTTTTGGCATTCAGTTTATTCTCTTGAAGATTTTCTTTTATTGTTAAACATAGAAAGTCATTTATTAGGCTGTATATAAAATTTTTATTGCTTATTATAACATTTTAAAGGTAAATATTTTCTTGTAGCTTATTTTAACCATATGAAATATTGCAGCAGGTATAAGACTCATTCTCAGTTACTGGGCCTAATTAGAAATAAGATCATAAATGAATGTAAAAATTTAATTCAATTTTTTTTTTTTAAGATTTTATTTATTTATTTGACAGAGAGAGAGACAGCGAGAGAGGGAACACAAGCAGAGAAGTGGGAGAGGGAGAAGCAGGCTTCCCGCCGAGCAGGGAGCCTGATGCGGGGCTCGATCCCAGGACCCTGGGATCATGACCTGAGCCGAAGGCAGACGCTTAACGACTGAGCCACCCAGGCGCCCCAAAAATTTAATTCAATTTATGGTAAGTTAAAATATGTATAAAGTTCTTGAAAGAGAAAAGTCATGATTTTAGGTGAATTTTTCATTGTGCTTAAGAGTAACAGAACACCACAATGAATATTTAGCCTTTTTCTTAGCCTTTTTAAGTTTTATTTCTTAAATTTATTTTTATTTTTTTATATATTTTTTTAAGATTTTATTTATTCAGGGCGCCTGGGTGGCTCAGTTGGTTAAGCGACTGCCTTCGGCTCAGGTCATGATCCTGGAGTCCCGGGATCGAGTCCCGCATCGGGCTCCCTGCTCGGCAGGGGGTCTGCTTCTCCGTCTGACCCTCTTCCCTCTTGTGCTCTCTGTCTCTCATTCTCTCTCTCAAATAAATAAATAAAATCTTAAAAAAAAAAAGATTTTATTTATTTATTTGACAGGGAGAGAGAGAGCACGAGAAAGGGGGATGAGCAAGGGGAGCAGGGAGCCCAATGTGGGACTTGATCCTGGAACCCCAGTATCATGGCCTGAGTTGAAGGCAGGTGCTTATCTGACTGAGCCACCCAGGCATCCTTTTAGTCTTTTTTTAATGTGTACTTTCTATGTCAATAACAACTGGGTAAGGTCTCAAAAAAATGTAACAGGACATATCAATATTACTGTGTAGGACATTTTACTATCACAGGGCTCATATACAGAAGAAGCTTATGTAAGAGTTTGCAGTTTGTTTAATACATTGCTTTTTTTAAGAATTAAAAACTATTCAGAATAAATTAAAAATAATAAACAACCAGATGATGGACTGTCCCAAATACTTCCATATTACAGATTATTGTCAAAACACAAGTGCTCATGACCCCAGAGGTAATATTATTAAAAATTTTTATCATAATGATTAATCATTGGTTTTCTGTTATTTGATACAATCAATACTACATATATCAGCCAAAATACAATTTTTGATCATTAAAATTTTTCTTTCTAACATTTTACAAAGATTTTGTTGTTGTTGTTGAAGTCTAATCGGTGTGAAATTTATATTAGTTTCAGATGTACAATATGCTGATTCAACAATTCTACACATTACTCAAGGTTTACCATGACAAATTTAGTCACTGTCTCCATACAATGTTACTACAATATTATTGGCAATATTCTCTATGCTGTATTTTTATTCTCCGTATCTTATTTATTGTATAGCTTGAAGTTTGTACCTCTTATAAACTTTGTCTGTTTTACCTATACCCCCTTTCCCGTCTGGTAACCCCCAGTTTGTTCTCTGTAATTAAGAGTCTATTTGGTTTTTTTGTTCCTTTATTAGTTCATTTGTTTGGTTTATTAGATTCCATATATAAGTGAAATCATATGGGATTTGCCTTTCTCTGTCTGATTTATTTCCCATAGCATAATATGCTCTAGGTCCATCCAGGTTGTTGCAAATAGCAAGATTTCATTCTTTTTTATCACTCAGTAATATTCCATCATACATATAGACCACATTTTCTTAAAACATTTGTCTTTTGAGGAACACTTAGGTTGCTTCCATATCTTGGCTATTGTAAATGAGGCAGCAACAAACATAGGGATGCATATATCTTTTTGAATTAGTGGGGGTTTTTTCATATAAATACCCAGCAGTGGGATCATTGGATCATATGGTATTGTATTTTTAACTGTCTTGAGGAACCTCCGTACTGTTCTCCACAGTGGCTGCACCAGTTTGCATTCCCACCAATAGTGCACAAGGGCTCCTCTTTCTCCACATCCTCACCAACACTTGTTGTTTCCTGTTTTTTTGATACTAGCCATAATAGCTAGTGTGAGGTGATATCTCATAGTGGTTTGATGTGCATTTTCCTGATGATATTTAATAATGTTGAGCGTCTTTTTGTGTACATTGACCATCTGTATCTTTTCCTTAGAAAACTGTCTAGTCAGGTCATTTGCCCATTTTTTATTTGGGTTGTGTGTGGGTTTTATTTCTCTGATGTTGAGTTGTGTAAGTTCTTTATATACTTTTTTTTTTTTATTCTTATGTTAATCCCCATACATTACATCATTAGTTTTAGATGAAGTGTTCCATGATTCATTGTTTGTGCATAACACCCAGTGCTCCATGCAGAACGTGCCCTCCTCAGTACCCACCACCAGGCTAACCCATCCTCCCACCCCCCTCCCCTCTAGAACCCTGTTTGTTTTTCAGAGTCCATCGTCTCTCATGGTTCGTCTACCCCTCCGATTTATATACTTTTGATATTAACTCTATTAGATATGTCTGCAAATACCTCTTCTCACTCATTAGGATGCCTTTTTGTTTATGCTTTCTTTAGCTGTACAATTTATTTTTTACTTTTGTTTCCCTTGCCTCACAGAACATATTCATAAATATTTGCTAAGCCTAATGTCCAAGAAGTACTACTTATTTCTTCTATAGAAGTTTTGTGGTTTCAGGTTTTACATTTTGGTCTCTAATCATTTTTTTTTAATTGTGTGTAGTGTAGGAAAGTGGTCCAGTTTTATTCTTTTGCATGTAGCTGTCCACTTTCCCAAACACCATTCATTGAAAAGATTGTCTTTTCTCCATTGTATATTCTTGCCTCCTTTGTCATAAATTAATTGACTATGTAAGTGTAGGTTTATTTCTGCATTTTATGTCCCATTGCATTGATCTGTGTCTGTTTTTGTATCAGTTCCACACTATTTTGATGACTATAGCTTTTTAGTAGTATACTTGAAATCTGTGAAGAGGTTTGTTCTTTCTAAAGGTTGCTGTCACTATATTGAAGGTTCATTACAAATTTTAGGATTATTTTAGTTCTTTGAAAAATTCTGAGATTTTGATAGGGATTTCTTTGAATTTATAATTGCTTTGGGTAATATGGACATTGTAACAATATTAATTTTTCTATTCCATGAGTATGGAATATCTTCACACTTGTGTATTTTTCAGTTTCTTTTTCTCCCCATATACTTCTTTTTTATAGTTTTCAGTTAACATACAGTATTATATTATTTTCAGGTGTACAATATAGTCATTCCACACTTCCATAAAACAACAAGTGCATCTCATGGCAAGGACACATCTTAATCCCCAACCCCTATTTGACCTATACCCCTACCCAGCTCCCCCTGGTAACAATCAGTTGTTCTTTCTTTTATCAATGTCTTATAGTTTTCAGAGTACAGGTGTTTCAATTTCTTGGTTAAACTTATTTCTAGCTATTTTATCCTTTTTGGTACAATTGTAAATGGGTTTGTTTTCTTAATTTGTCTTTCTGCTACCTTATTAGGGTGTAGAAATGCAGCAGATTTCAGTATATTAATTTTGTGTCCTGCAACTTTACTGAATTCATTTATTTGTAATAGATGATTCTTTAGGGTTTTCTATATATATAGTATTGTGGCATCTGCTAATACTAACAGTTTAACTTCTTTCTTACCAATATGGATGCCTCTTTTTTTGTTTTTGTTGTCTGATTGCAGTAGCTACGCCTTCTAGTACTATGTTGAATCACAGTGGTGAGAGTGGACATCCTTCTATTTTCCTGATCTTAGAGGAAAAGTTCTCAGCTTTTCCCCACTGAGTATGATGTTAGCTGAGGGTTTTTCATACATGGTCTTTATTGTGTTGAGGTATGTTCCCTCTAATCCCACTCTGTTGAGAGTTTTCATCATGAAAAGATGTTGTACTTTGTCAAATGCTTTGTCTGTATCTACTGAGATGATCATGTGATTTTTATACTTACTCTTGATAATGTGATCAATGACAATGATTGATTTGTGGATATTGAACCACACTTGCATCCCTGGAATACCTTGATCATGGTGACTGATTTTTTAATACATTGTGAGATTCAGTGTGCTAAAATTTTGTTGAGACTTTTGCACCTATCTTCAGATATATTGGCCTGTAGTTCTCTTTTCTTTTTTGTAGTGTGTCTGATTATCATGGTAATGGTGGCCTCATGAATGACTTTGAAAGTTTTCCTTACTCGTCTTTTTGGAATACTTTCAGAAAATTAGGCATTAATTTTTTATGTATTTCATAGAATTTACCTGTGAAGCCATCTGGTCCTAGACTTTTGTTTATTGAGAGTTTTTTTATTACTGATTCAATTTTCTTACTAGTAATCTGTCTGTTCAGCTTTTCTGTTTTTTCCTGATACATTTTGGGATACTGTGTGTTTTCAGTATTTATTTATTTCTAGGTTGTCCAAATTATTGTCATATAATTCATAATATCCTCAGAATTCTTTGTATTTCTATGGTTTCTGTTAATCTCATATTTTATTTCCAATTTTACTTGAGTGCTCTTTTTTCCTTAATGAGTCTGGCTAAAGGTTTATCATTTTGTTTATCTTTCAAGGAGCCAGCTCTTTGTTTTGTTGATCATTTTTATTTTTTCATTAGTGTATTTCATTTGTTTCTGCTCTAATCTTTTTTTAATGTGTTTTTTTTTAATTTCATTATGTTATGTTAGTCACCATACAATACATCATTGGTTTTTGATGTGGTGATCCACGATCCATTGTTTTTGTATAACACCGAGTGCTCCATGCAGTACGTGCCCTCCTTCATACCCATCATCAGGCTAACCAATCCCCCCTCCCCATTCCCCTCTAAAACCCTGTTTGTTTCTCAGGTCCATAGTCTCTCATGGTTCATCTCTCCCTCCAATTCCGTCCCCCCTCATTTTTCCCTTCCTTCTCCTAGTGTCCTCCATGCTATCCCGTATGTTCCACAAATAACTGAAACCATATGATAATTGACTTTCTCTGCTTGACTTCTTTCACTTAGCATAATCTCCTCCATGTTCATGTAAAAGTTGAGTATTCATTATTTCTGATGGCTGAGTAATATTCCACTGTATATATGGACCACATCTTCTTCTTCCATTCATCTGTTGAAGAGCATCTCAGCTCTTTCCACAGTTTGGCTATTGCGGACATTGCTGCTATGAACATTGGGGTGCATATGGCCCCTCTTTTCACTGCATCTGTGTCTTTGGGGTAAATACCCAGGAGTGCAATTGCGGGGTCATAGGGTAGCTCTATTTTTAAATTTTTGAGGAACCTCCACACTGTTTTCCAAAGTGGCTGTACCCACTTGCATTCCCACCAACAATGTAAGAGGGTTCCCCTTTCTCCACAACCTCTCCAACATTTGTTGTTTCTTTCCCTGTCCATTTTTGCCATTCTAACTGGTGTAAGGTGGTATCTCAGTGTGGTTTTGATTTGGATTTCCCTGATGGCTAATGATGATGAATACTTCTTCATGTGTCTGTTAGCCAATTTATGTCTTCTTCAGAGAAGTGTCTTTTCATATCTTCTGCCCGCCTTTTGACTTGATTATTTGTCTTTTGGGTGTTGAGTTTGAGAAGTTCTTTATAGATTTTGGATACCAGCCTTTTATCTATAGTGTCATTTGCAAATATCTTCTCTCATTCTGTGGGTTGCCTCTTTGTTTTGTTGACACTTTCCTTTGCTGTGCAGAAGTTTGTATCTTGATGAAGTCCCAAAAGTTCATTTTTGCTTTTGTTTCACTAGCTTTTGGAGATGAATCTTGAAAGAAGTTGCTGTGGCCAATGTCAAAGAGGTTATTGCCTATGTTCTCCTCTAGGATTTTGATGGATTCCTGTCCAAAATTGAGGTCTTTCATACACTTTGAGTTTTTCTTTGTGAATGGGGTTAGAGAATGGCCGAGTTTTATTCTTCTGCATGTGGCTGTCCAATTTTCCCAGCACCATTTATTGAAGAGACTGTCTTTTTTCCATTGCATGTTTTTTCCTGCTTTGTCAAAGATTATTTGACCATAGAGTTGACGGTCCATATCTGGGCTCTCTATTCTATTCCATTGGTCTAGACGTCTGTTTTTGTGCCAGGACCATGCTGTCTTGGTGATCATAGCTTTGTAATATGGCTTGAAATCGGGCAACGTGATGCCCCCAGCTTTGGTTTTCTTCAACATCTCCTTGGCGTATCGGGGTCTTTTCTGATTCCATACAAATTTTAGGATTGTTTGTTCCAGCACTCTAAAAATGTCTTTGGAATTTTGATTGGGATGGCATTGAAGGTATAGATTGCTCTGGCTAGAGTAAACATTTTAACAATGTTTATTCTTCCAATCCATGAGCATGGAATGTTTTTCCATCTTTTTGTGTCTTCTTCAATTTCTTTCATGAGTGTTCTGTAGTTCCTAGAGTATACATCCTTTACCTTTTTGGTTAGGTTTATTCTGAGGTATCTTATGGTTTTTGGTGCTATTGTAAATGGAATCGTTTCTCTATTTTCTCTTTCTACAGTTGCATTGTTAGTGTATAAGAAAGCAACTGATTTCTGTGCATTGATTTTGTATTGTGGCACATTACTGAATTGCTGTATGAGTTCTAGTAATTTGGGGGTGGAGTCTTTTGGGTTTTCCACATAAAGTATCATGTTGTCTGCGAAAAGAGAGAGTTTGACTTCTTCTTTGCCAATTTGAATACCTTTTATTTCTTTTTGTTGTCTGATTGCTGTTGCTAGGACTTCTAGTACTATGTTGAACAACAGTGGTGAGAGTGGGCACCCTTGACGTGTTCCTGATCTTAAGGGAAAGGCTCTCAGCTTTTCCCCATTGAGGATGATATTCACTGTGGGTTTTTCATAGATGGATTTTATGAACTTGAGGAATGTTCCCTCTATCCCTATACTCTGAAGAGTTTTAATCAGGAAGGGATATTGTATTTTGTCAAATACTTTTTCTGCATCAATTGAGAGGACCATATGGTTCTTCTCCCTCCTCTTATTAATGTGTACTATCACATTGACTGATTTGCGATTGTTGAACCACCTTTGCATCCCAGGGACAAATCCCACTTGGTCGTGTTGGATGATCCTTTTAATGTACTGTTGGATGTAGCTAGGATTTTGTTGAGGATTTTGGAATCCATATTCATCAGGGATATTGGTCTGAAGTTCTCCTTTTTGATGGGGTCTTTGCCTGGTTTGGGGATTAAGGTAATGCTGGCCTCATAGAATGAGTTTGGAAGTTTTCCTTCTGTTTCTATTTTTTGAAACAGCTTCAGGAGAATAGGTATTATTTCTTCTTTGAATGTTTGGTAGAATTCCCCAGGGAATCCATCAGGCCATGGACTTTTGTTTTTTGGGAGGTTTTTGATCACTGCTTCAATCTCATTACTGGTTATTGGCCTATTCAGGTTATCAATTTCTTCCTGTTTCAGTCTTGGCAGCTTATAGGTTTCCAGGAAGGCCTCCATTTTATCCAGATTGCTCAGTTTATTGGCATATAGTTGTTGATAATAATTTCTAATAGTTGTTTCTATTTCCTTGGTGTTAGTCATGATCTCTCCCCTTTCATTCATAATTTTATTAATTTGGGTCCTTTCTCTTTTCTTTTGGACAAGTCTGGCCAGTGGTTTATCAATCTTATTAATTCTTTCAAAGAACCAACTTCTAGTTTCATTTATCTGATCTACTGTGTTTCTGGTTTCTAATTCATTGATCTCTGCTCTAATTTTAATTATTTTTCTTCTAATGGGTGGCTTAGGCGTCATTTGTTGCTTTTTCTCTAGTTCTTTAAGGTGTAGAGTTAGTTGGTGAATTCGGGATTTTTCTATTTTTTTGAGTGAGGCTTGGAATGGCTATGTATTACCCCTGAGGAACGCCTTTGCAGTATCCCATAGGTTTTGGACTGATGTGTTTTCGTTCTCATTGATTTCCATGAATTGTTTCAGTTCTTCTTTGATTTCCTGGTTGACCCAAACATTCTTGAGCAGAGTGGTCTTTAGCTTCCAAGTGTTTGAATTTCTTCCAAATTCTTTCTTGTGATTGAGTTCCAGTTTTAGAGCATTGTGGTCTGAGAATATATCAGTTGAGACCTGATTTGTGACCCAGTATATGGTCTATTCTGGAGAAAGTTCCATGTGCGCTCAAGAAGAATAAGTATTCTGTTGTTTTAGGGTGGAATGTTCTGTATATATCTATGAGGTCCATCTGGTCCAATGTTTCATTCAAAGCTCTTGTTTCCTTGTTGATTTTCTGCTTAGATGATCTGTCCATCACTGAGAGTGGAGTATTGAGGTCTCCTACAATTAACGTATTGTTATCAATATGACTCTTTATTTTGGTTAACAGTTGGCTTATATAGATGGCTGCTCCCATGTTGGGGGCATAGATATTTACAGTTGTTACATCCTCTTGTTGGATAGACTCTTTAAGAATGATATTGTGTCCTTCTGTGTCTCTTATTACAGACTTTAGTTTAAAATCTAATTTGTCGGGGTGCCTGGGTGGCTCAGTCATTAAGCGTCTGCCTTCAGCTCAGGTCATGATCCCAGGGTCCCCGGGATCGAGCCCCGCGTCGGGCTCCCTGCTCAGCGGGAAGGCTGCTTCCCCCTCTCCCACTCCCCCTGCTTGTGTTCCCTCTCTCGCTGTGTCTCTCTCTGTCGGGTAGATAGATGAAATCTTAAAAAAAAAAATCTAATTTGTCTGATATAAGAATTGCTACCCCAGCCTTCTTTTGAGGTCCGCTGGCATGGAAGATGGATCTCATCCCTTTGCTTTCAGTCTGGATGTATCTTTAGGTTCAAAATGAGTCTCTTGTAGGCAGCATATGGATGGTCCTGTCTTTTTATCCAGTCTGTAACCCTGTGCCGTTTTATGGGAGCGTTTAGGCCATTCACGTTGAGAGTGATTATTGAAAGATATGAATTAATTGTCATCATGTTGCCTGTGAAGACATTGTTTTTATAGATTGTCCCTGTAAATTTCTGTTGTAGATCACTCTTGGGGTCTTTCTCCTTTTATAGAACACCCCTTAATATTTCTTGCAGGGCCGGCTTAGTTGTCACATATTCTTTCAACTTCTGTTGGTCGTGGAAGCTCTGCATCTCTCCATCCATTCTAAATGAAAGCCTTGCCAGATAAAGTATTCTTGGCTGCACGTTCTTCTCATTTAGTACCCTGAATATGTCTTGCCAGGCCTTTCTGGCTTGCCAGGTCTCTGTGGATAGGTCTGACATTATTCTGATGTTCCACCCTCTGTACGTAAGGAATCTCTTCTGCCTAACCGCCCTTAAGATGGTTTCCTTGGTTCTAAGATTTGCAAGTTTTACTATTACATGCCGGGGTGTTGGCCTGTTTTCCTTGATCTTAGGAGGGGTCCTCTCTGCCTCTAGGACTCGAATGTTTGTTTCATTCCCCAGATTAGGGAAGTTCTCAGCTACGATTTGCTCAAATACATCTTCTAGTCCTCTCTCTCTCTCTCCACTCCCTCTGGGATTCCAATTATTCTGACATTGGAATGCTTCATGGTGTCACTTATTTCTCTGATTCTATTTTCATGGATTCTGAGTTGTTTTTCCCTGGCCTTCTCTTTTCCCTTTTTATCTATTATATTGTCTTCCAGGTCACTTATTCTCTCTTCTGCCTCAGTTACCCTAGCTGTTAGATTATCTAGATTGGATTGGATCTCACTGATACCATTTTTAAGTTCTGCCAATTCACCTTTTATTTCTGCCCTTAGAGACTCTATGTTGCCATTTATTGATTTCTCCTTTCTAGCTATTGATTTCTCCTTTCTAGCTATTGCTAGCCTGAATTCCATCTCTGACATCTTGGTTATATCTGCATCCATTTGTAAATCTGCAGCATAAGTCATAATCTCTGAGTCTTTTCTATTTTGGGGGCTCCTCCTCCTAGTCATTCTTTTGATGGGTGGTTGAGGGAATGTATAGAGTTGAAATTATTGCCCAGAACCCAAGCAAGATGCATCTGTTTTCTTGGGACCTTAGGGTTGCTGGCCCCTTGTTTACCCAGCCTGTCTTCTGTGAAAGGGGCCTGCTGCGCTGTTACTCAGGCAACCCTGTTCCTGCAGAGTTGCCCTGCACCCCTGTGGTGGGGGATGCGCTCATTGGGAATCGGTTTTGGGGGCTTTTGTTCTCTGATGGCTTTCCCTGGTGGCTTTCCATGTGTCTTCTGCGAGTCAGAGCAGAAGAGACCATTTCCAACCCTCTGCCTCAGAGCAGAGAGACTGCAGTCTGTTCTTCAGAGAGTTCTCCAGGCCACACTTTCTCTGTTTCTGTCTGTGCTGCTATAAACTGCAGCATCCTGGGTTGTGTGCCCCTGTGCAGCACTCCCAGTCCTGTCTCCAGGTCAGAGCACATCTCTGTCCTTCCTGCTTCTAAAACCGCCAGCTGCTCCCAGTTCATGTGCACGTGACCCTGCCACTCAGGGTTTCCGTCCTGGGGGCTGCCCTAAAGTCCTTTCCCAATGCTAGCAGTCTGCGAGTCTGTGCCCATCCACAGCGCGTGACGCTGTCACTCACTGGCGGTGTAGGATCCCCTGGCCAGACACCCTCCCGCTGCCGTTTATCCTCTGATATCTGTCCACAGAATCACAGCTCTCCACTTCATACCTCAAAACCAACCACCTGCGATATTGTAGAGATCCAGATCTTCTTACATCTCAGGCTGGTTTCGTGGGTGATCAGAGTGGTCTGGTAGGTATCCAGCTCAGTTCCGGGGACCAGTTGAAATAGCATTCCCTACTCCTCCACCATCTTTCCCCCCTCTTCTCTAATCTTTATAATTTTCTTTATTCTACTAACTTTGGTCTTTGTGTATTTTTTTCCTAGCTCATGTAGTGTAAGGTTACATTTCTTTATTAGAGACTTTTCTTTTTTCTTGAAGTAAGCCTATATCACTATGAATTCCTTCTTAAAACTGCTTTAGTTATGTCCCAAAGACTTTGGACATTTGTGTTTTCCTTTTCCTTTGTCCCCATGTATTTTTTTATTTCATTTTTTATTTCTGCATTGACCCACTGGTTGTTCAGTAGCATGTCATTTAGCCTCCATGTATTTGTGCATTTGTGCTTTATTCTTGTAATTGATTTCCAGTTTCATACTGTTGTATTTGGAAAAGATGCTTGGTATGATTTCAGTCTTCTTCATATTATTGAGACTTGTTTTGTGGCCTAACATGTCATCTATCCTGGAGAATGTTCCATGTGTACTTGAAAAGAATGTATACTCTGCTGTTTTGGAATATTCTATATTTCTATTAGGTCTCCATGGTCTAATGTATTATTCAAAGCCACAGTCTTCTTGTTACTTTTCTGGCTGAGTGTTTATCTATTGATGTAAGTGGGGTGTTAAAGTAGACCATTGTTATTGTATTATCAATTTCTCCCTTATATTTGTTAATATTTATTTTATGTATTTGGGTGCTCCCTTGTTGGGTGCATAGATATTTACAATTGTTATATCCCCTTGTTTGATTGACTCTTCTATCATTATGTAATGCCCTTCTTTGTTTCTTGTCAGTCTCTCTCTCTCTCTCTTTTTTTTTAATGTCTATTTTGTCTGATACAAGTATTGCTACCCTGGCATTTTTTGCTTCCATTTGCAGGTAGATCTTCTTCCATCCTTCACTTTTAATCTGCATGTGTCATTAGGTTTGAAGTAAATATCTTGTAGGCAGCATATAGATGAGTCTTATTGTTTTTTTCTTCCCAATTCAGTCACCTTGTGTCTTTTGATGGGGGTATTTATCTATTTACATTTTAAGTAATTATTGATAGGTATGTATTTATTGACATTTTATTACTTGTTTTCTAGTTGTTTTGTAGTTCTCAGTTCCTTTCTTCTCTTGCTTTCTTCCATTGTGGTTTGATGGCTCTCTTTAGTCTTACATTTGGATTCCTTTCTTTTTATGTTTTGTGTACAAAAACCTATTATAGGTTTTTTATCTGTGGTTACCTTTAGGTTCATTTATAACATATATAACATTACGTGTATAGTAGTCTATATTTAGTTGCTCAAGTTTGAACACATTTCAAAAGCACTACATTTTTATTCTACCTGATATTGACATTTCAAAGAATGAAAGATGTCGTTCTTTACATCTTTATATTTTCTGTATCCCTTGCGTTTTTTTGGTAAATATAATTGTTTACATTACTTTTGTGTTTTAACCTCCATACTGGCTTTATATGTGATTAACATACTACCTTCGCTATATGTTTGCTTTTACCTGTGAAGTTTTTTTATTTCATGATTTTCTTACTTCTGGTTATGGCCTTTTCCACTTTCTTCTGGCCTGCAAAGTTTCTGATGAAAAATCAGCTGATAGTCAAAATTTTTCCTTATTATTACTTTTTGCCATTTTAATTGCTGTGTTTTTTGGTGTGGACCTCTTTGGTTTCATCTTGTTAGGGATTTTCTCCTCTCTAGATCTTGATGTCCATTTCCTTCCCCAAATTAAGGAATTTTTCAGCTATTATTTCTTCAAGTAAGTTTTCTGCCCTCTTTTCTCTCTCTTATCCTCCTGGAATCCCTATATACAATGATACTATGCTTGATGATATCATTGAGTTCCCTTATTCTCATTTTTTATTATTCTTTTTTCCTTTTGCAACTCAGCTTGTTGCTTCCATTACCCTGTTTTTCAGCTCACTGACCCACTGTTCTCCATCATCTAATATACTGTTAATTCCCTCCATATTTCAGGTATTGTATTTTTGAGCTCTGGTTCTTTTCTGTATTTTCTGTCTCTTTGTTGAAATTCATACTGACTCCATTCCCTATTTTCTTAAGTCTGCTGAGTACTTTTATGACCATTACCTTGAATTTTTAAATCAAGCATATTGCTTATCTGCTTTTCATTTTCCTCTTTTTTTGTGAATTTTTCTTTTTCTCTCATTTGGTACATACTTCTCTGACTCCTCATTTAATGTATCTCATGTATTTGTTTCTATGTATTAGGTAGGTCAGCTAATCTCTTGAAATAATGGCCTCGTGTAGAAGAAGTCCTTGGTGTCATGTGCCCATCTATTTTTCCGGGCTACCAGAAAAACTACTGAGAGTTACCTTCAGCCCAGGCTTCTATAGATCTGCTTTGCCTGGTATGGGTACACTTGTCAGAGTTTTTTTCCCCACACTGGGGAGAGGCCTGTCTGCAGCAACCACAGGCTCATTGTTGGGAAGGGACAGCACTCAGAGTAGCTGTCTGCAATTAGTTTCTCTGACAGCTTTAGGTGTACCATAGGACAGGGCTTGCTTCCTGCACAGCTAGCTAAGCAGCCTAGCCAGTGTGTGCGGTTGTCTCCTCCCCTCCACGTGGCAGGAGTTACTTTGGAGCGGCACCCATTCCAGCCTAGGAACCAGCCAGGTGTTGCAGGGCAGGCAGGCTTTGAAGTGATGCCTACCAAGGTTGGAAGTCTGGATGGGCTGAGCATGCAATGGATCACCTGGGTGAAGCATACAGTGCTAGTAAGGTAGATGTAGGGTTAGGGCTGGGTTTGCAAGCATGCATCTGTCTAGTCTGGTGGAGCAGAAGAAAAATGGTATCTGCCAGCACTTTTGTTCTTGAAGAAATCTGCAGATTCCTGACCCTCCAGCACACATTCTAAGATTAGTCAGTAAATCTCCTGTATGTTCACCTGACACACTTTCAGACTGCTGCTTCTGAGCTGTGCCTTGGGCTGGGTTATTTATTTTATGGTGACTTTCTAAGGGCAAGGAATTGGTTTCCTATTTACCTCAGTTCACCTGGAGTTAAACGTGCTGATTTTTAAAGCTTTTGGCATTAAGTCCTACTATTTTGCATAGGCAGATGTTATGGGGACTTGTCTTCCCAGTGAGTTCCCCAAGGCCCATGATTCTGCTATGGGTGTGCTCTTCTTGATTCTCCACGCTGTGGGTGTCCTGTTTATGGTTAGTCTTTGGGTTCCACAGGTCTCCACCCCTTTTACCCTTTTCTATTTTTTTTTTTTTAAAGATTGTATTTATTTATTTGAGAGAGAGACACAGCGAGAGAGGGAACACCAGCAGGGGGAGTGGGAGAGGGAGAAGCAGGCTTCCCGCCGAGCAGGAAGCCCAATGCGGGGCTCGATCCCAAGATCGAGGGACCCTGGTACCATGACCTGAGCCGAAGGCAGACGCTTAACGACTGAGCCACCCAGGCACCCCATCTTTTACCCTTTTCAATATGGCCTCCTCTGTATGATTAACCATGAAAGGTCTGTTCTGTCAGTCTTTGGGTCATTTTCAGAGTTGCACAAATGTAGCTCTTATCCACATGTATCTCTGAATACAGTGAGTTCAGGATCCTTCCTCTCCATCATTTTTCCAAAACATAAAGAATATTTCATTTCATCTTAAGCACAAAAAATTGAGATAAAGATATTATTCCTAACCCTGTTTTTATACTAAGGAAAATTATTTCACCCGCCTAGTCAGTGTTAGGAACCAGATTCAAACTATGAAGCTATTTTCTTCAGCAGCTTTCAAGTCTGATGATACTGCTGTTTATTTTTTCAATTTGCTATCTAGATTTCTGAGCTATTTTACTTGGAATTTATGTCTTCGTTGACTAACAGCTCTCTATATATTTAAGCCAAGGTCCAACATGCAACATTTATAGACAAGGAACTTAATTCTTTGTCATTCTTCAAAACTCTACAATGACTGCAATATATCTGTTAATCCTGTAGAGTAACAGTACATCCCTATTTTAATCCTACACTTTAAAAGGTGTTGGTCCCAAATGCACCCTGATAGTTACAGCAGCATTATCAACAATAACCAAAATATGGAAAGCCCAAGTATATATATAGTATATATGCTGAATGAAATAAGTCAGAGAAAGACAAAAACCATATGATTTCACTCATATGTGGAATTTAAGAAACAAAACAGGGACGCCTGGGTGGCTCAGTCAGTTAAGCGTCTGCCTTCGACTCAGGTCATGATCCCGGGGTCCTGGGATCGAGTCCCGCATCAGGCTCCCTGCTCTGCGGGGAGCCTGCTTCTCCCTCTGCCTCTGTCTCTCTCTCTCTCTCTGTCTCTCATGAATAAAAAATAAAATCTTTTTTAAAAAAAGAAACAAAACAAATGAGCAAAGAAAAAAAGAGAAAGAGATAGACCAAGAAACAGACTGTTAACTCTAGAGAACAACCTGATGGTTACCAGAAGGAAGTTGGGTTGGAGAGGATAAACAGGTGATGGGAATTAGGGAGGGCACATGTGATGAGCACGTGGCATAATATGAAAGTGTTCAATCACTAAATTCTACTCCATTTTTTATTGCATCTTGGTAATAGCATCTTTAATTTTAGCCTGATTAGATATTAGTTCTTTTATTTCTATAGGAAAGGGATTCTCTAGGGTCTTCTGTGCTTTTTTCAAGCCCAGCTAGTGTCTTTATAATCATTGTTTTGAATTCTAGTTCCAACATCTTACTTATATCTATATTGATTAATTCCAAGGCAGAGAGTACTACTTCTGGTTCTTTCTTTTGGGGTGAGTTTCTCCATCTCATCATTATGTCCAGAAAAGAATAGAAGAAGGAGAGAGAAAAGACAAAAATAGCAACAATATCAGAAAAAAAAAAAAAACAGAAGAAAACAAAAACAAAACAAAATTTAAAAAAAAAAAAGAAAAGTAAAATAGAACAAAACATTAAACTAGATCCTGAGTGTATTTTGGCCAGTTTGTTAAAAGAAACTAGGAAAATAGGAAAGAAAGTAAACCTCATATATATACAAAAATAAAATAAAATAAAACAAAAGTGTACATATATAATGTATATATAAAAATAAAAATTTAAAAAGAATAAGAAAATGATAAAATAAGAAAATAGTGAGAAAAAATAAAAGAAAGACTAAATAATAAAAAGCCACAAATGCTATACACTCTTTTCCCTAGGAGCTGAAGGATTACAGTTCTGTATGATCAGTATACTTGGTGCTAGCTGGATGTTCCTGCTGGTCTTCTGGGGGAGGGGCCTGTTGTCCTGATTCTCTGTCATCCTTACTCTGATGAAATTGCACCTGTCTTGCCAAGGGGTCAGGCTCATTGTAAGAGGTTCCAGATTGCACCATGTGGTGCCATTTTGCTTCCTAAAGTCACCAACGGGGGAAATGAAAATGGCACCATCCCAATCTCTAGCCCGGAAGCTGAATGTCTGTGCTTCCACTCTTCAGTGAGTCCTAACAGAAAAGCAGTCAATCACTCTTATCTCCATGGTTTCCACCCAAACTCTGTGTTCACCCAGCCTGTGACTGAGCATTTTTATCTTAGGCATAGGACCCATTTTTGAGTTCCCAAACTACTGCCTCCTGTGGTGTGGATCCAGGCACTTCCTCCCAGGGGAGAGAGGGAGGTCTGGCTGTGCTTCTGTCTTTTGCTGGGCCCTTGCCAGGAAAGCAGTCACAGGACCATGCAGCAGTTCCCAGTTTATGGCAACACTGAGCAGAAAGCCAGCACCTAGACTCATTGTCCTCAGCTGGCTTCCCCACTCTGATGCCTGGGAACTGTGCTGCACTCAGGAACACCCATTCTTCTTGTGACCACAGGGGTCCTTAGACCAGACTGTCCTTGAAATTCCACCACACCTGAACACCTTTAAGCCGGGGGCATGCTACAAGACCACTGTAGCAGACTTCTAAAAGTTCTGATTTTGCACTTCACTGTTTATTTTGTGGTAGCCTCCTTAAGCAGGTTCCCTCCCCTCTGCCATGTCTTCTGATATATTGCCCAGATTTACATCTCCTCACCTCGTACTTTCCAAAAAGTAGTCACCTTTCTATTTGTAAATTTGTGGCAATTATTTTCCCACATCTTGAACTGAGTTCATAGGTGTTCAGAATGATTTGATAGCTATCTAGCTGAATTCTTGGGACCAAATGAAATTAGGTCCCCTACATCTCTGCCATCTTAAACTCTCCTCCCCTTTAATATTTCCTGCAGGGCTACTTTAGTGGTCATGAACTCCTTTAGTTTTTGGTTGTGTCTCCTTCTATTTTGAATGACAGTCTTACTGGATAGAGTATTCCCTGTTGAATACATTATGCCACTCCTTCCCTCTCACTTTCTAGGTTTCTGTGGAGAGATCTCCAGCTAGCCTTGTGGGTCTTCTCTTGTAAATAGGGAAATAGGGACTTCTTTTGTCTCGCTGCTTCTAAAATTCCATCAATAATCTTTGACATTTTAATTATAATGTGTCTTGCTGTGGCCCTCCTTGTTTGGGGCTCTTTGTGTTTCTGAACCTAGGTGTCTATTTTCTTCCCCAGGTTATGGAAATACTCAATTATTATTTCTTCAAATAATTCTCTATCCATTTTTCCCTTCTCCATTGGGGATCCCTAATAATATCAATGATAGTATAGTTGATATTGTTACAGAGGTCTTTTAAATTATCCTTATATTTTAAACTATTTTGCTTTTCTCTCTCCTGGACAGTTTGGTTGCTTTCCATTACTCTGTCCTGCAGGTTGTGAGCCATTCTTTTGCTTCCTCTAATCTACTATTTATTCTCTCTACCATATTTTAGTAATTGAGTTCTTCATCTCTGATCATTTTTTAAATGTTTTCTCTCTTTTTTTTTTTAAAGATTTTATTTATTTATTTGAGAGAGAGAGTGAGAGAGAGAAAGAGCACAAGAGGGGGGAGCGGGAGAGGGAGAAGCAGACTCCCTGCCGAGCAGGGAGCCCTATGCGGGACTCGATCCTGGGACTCCAGGATCATGACCTGAGCCGAAGGCAGTCGCTTAACCAACTGAGCCACCCAGGCGCCCTAAATGTTTTCTCTCTTTATTGAGGGGCTCATGGATGTCCTCTTCTCTTCTCAAGTCCAGTAATATCTTTATAACCTTGCTTTAAATTCTCCATCAAGCTTGTTACTTATTTCTGTTTCATTTAGTCTCTTGGTATGGTTTTGTCCTTTTCTTTCATTTGGGATATATTCCTGTATGTCCTCATTCTGTCTCACTCTCTGTGTCTGTTTCTATGAATAATGAAAGTCAGCTACATCTCCTGTTCTTCAAAATAGTGACCTTATGAAGAAGAGGTCCTGTAGTAGCCTGCCATGTGATGGGCCCAGTTCACCAGAATCTAGTTGTACCCCCTCTGTGGGCTGCTTGCTCCCTATTGTTATGAATGGGGTGTAATGGCTGTGGGTGTACAGCTAGTTGAGACTGGCTTTGGGTATACCTAAGAGGTGTAGCTATAGCTGCTGTGGTCTGCTGCTGGTAGGGTTAATTCCTAGCACAGTTGGCTGAGAGGCCCAGTGCAAGTGCTAAGTGTTTGGATCTAAACAACAGGTAAGACACATACTGGAGAGATTATTTGTTCTTCTGGAACACTTCCCTGAAAGGCAATGTTCATGGACAGACATCTTTCCAGGAGCAAAAGAGCTGGCCTCCACCATTTCCTTCCGCTGCCCCTCAGCATAAACACAAAGCCACCTATGGAAGACAGCACAGCACACACACTGGCTGCCTAACTTGCTTATACCAACTCCCACAACCCTGTGCTTTGGGAGGACTGAACTAATCAGTAAAGCTTGCCTCAGACCCAACAAAGTGGGCCCATTCCAAGAAGACCAGCACAAACTCTTGTCCACAGGACATCTCCTGACCAGAAAGTTCTGCAGGCCTTCAGTTCTGGTGGAGGTGGTCTCAATTCACAGGCAGACCAGAGCAGACAACTGGTCTGAAGGACAGAGCAGCCAAAACACAAGACCAGACTGCATGCAGCACACAGCAGGGACGCTCCCTGAAGCATAAGGCCATGGACAATACATGACCTCTTCTTCGTAGGACACTATTTCAGGAGCTGGAAACATAATAGGCTTTTCTAACACAGAGAAGAAGACAGAGGCTTAGCCAAAATGTGAAGACAGAGGAATACATATGAAACAACAAGATAAGACCACAGTCAGAGATCTAAGTAAGAGATAAAAGTAACATTCCTAATGGAGAATTTAAAGCAATACTCACTGGAAAAAATAATAGAAGACACCAGAGATAAAGGAGTTTAAAAACTGTCAATCACATATGAAAAGTGCAATAAATGAAACAGCTTTCATGCAATGAACAGCACACTGGGAGAAGCAGAGGAATGAATTGGTGACCTAAAAACAAAGTAATGGAAAATAATGAAGCTGAACACAAGAGAGAAAGAATTATGGAACACAAGATTAGGCTTAGGGAACTCAATGACTCCTTTAAACATAATAACATTCATATCATAGGAATCCCCACAGAAGAAGAGAAAAGGGGGCAGACAATTAATGTGAGGAAATATAGCTGTCCAGGTCCCTAATCTGGGGAAGGAAACAGACGTCCAGATCCAGGAGGCATAGAGAACTCCCAACAAAATCAACAAAACCAGGCTAATACCAAGACATACCACATTAAATTTTCAAGATACAGTGATAAAGAAAAGTCCTAAAAATAGCAAGACAAAAGAAGTCCTTAAGGTATAAGGGAAGACCCATAAGGCTAGCTGCAGCTCTGTCCACAGAAACTTGGCAAGCCAGAAGAGAGCAGTATAAAATATCAATGTGCTGAATAGGAAAAATCTGTAGCCAAGAATATTCTGTTAGCAAATACCATTCAAAGTAGAAAGAAAGATAAAGGGTTTCCCAGAAAAACAAAAACTAAAGGAGTTCATGACCACTAACCCAGTCCTGCAAGAAATATTACAGGGGACCATTTGAGGGAAAAGGAGAGACCATATGTGACAGTAAAAAAGATAGGAAAATATAAAACAGTAAAAATGAATATTTCTGTAAAATATCACCCAAGGAACTCACAAAATAAAAGGATTTACACTATCATAACATATACCTTAAATGTTCAGGGGGAAAAGAATGGGCTCAAACTTAAACAACATCAACTTAGTATAGACTGGTATAGGCAGAAGAGGTTATATACAAACCTAATATTACCCATTTATCAAAACCACTAATAGGGGCACCTGGGTGGCTCAGTCGGTTAAGCATCTGCCTTCAGCTCAGGTCATGATCTCAGGGTCCTGGGATCAAGCCCCACTTTAGGCTCCCTACTCTGTGGGGAGCCTCCTTCTCCCTCCATCCCCTCCCACCTCCACTGTTCTCTAATAAATAAATAAAACTTTTAAAAAAAATTTTAAAACACTAAAAATATGCAACAAATAAAGAGAAGGAAATCTGAATATATCACTAAAGAAAATCACAAAACATGAGAAAAAGACAAGAATAGATCAGAATATTTTCAGAAACAATCACAAAACAAGTAATAAAATGGCAGTAAATACATACCTATCAATAATTATTTTGAATGGAAATGGACTAAACACTCCAAAACACAGGGTGTCAGAATGAATAATAATAATAAAAAGATCCATCTATATGCTGCCTACAAGAGACTCATTATAGCCCTAAAGAGACCTGCAGATTGAAAGTGAGGGGTTGGACAAACATCTGTCATGCAAATGGATGTCAAAGAAAAGGCGAGTAGCAATATTTATATCAAAAAACTAGACTTTAAAAAACAATGACTGTAACAGAGACAAAGAAGGAAACAACATAATCATAATGGGCACAATCCAACAAGAAGATATAACAATTGTAAATGCTTATGAACCCAACATGGGAGCAGCCAAATACATAAAACAGTTAATAGCAAACATAAAGGAACTAATCTATAGTAACACAATAGTAAGGTACTTTAACACCCCAGTTACATCAATGGACAGATCAACTAAGCAGAAAATCAACAAGGAAACAATGGTTTTGAATGACACACTAGACCAGATATACTTAATAGATTATTCAGAACATTCATACTAAAACAGCAGAAGACACATTCTCAAGTACACATGGGACATTCTCCAGAACACATCACATAAAACAAACCTCAGCAAATTCAGGAAGATCAAGATCATACCATGCATCTTTCTGACCACAATGCTATGAACTAGAAGACAACCACCAGAAAAAAATCTGGAAAGACCACAAATAATGGAGATTAAAAACATGCTACTAAACAATGAATGGGACAACTAGGAAATCAAAGAAGAAATTTAAAAACCATGCAAACAAATGAAAATGAAAATACAGTGGTCCAAAATCTTTAAGATGCAGCAAAAGCAGTCCAAAGAGGGAAATATATAGTGATACCAGGCTACCTTAAGAAGGAAAAGAAAAAAAAAAGTCTCAAATAAACAATCTAACACTTTACATAAAATAGCTAGAAAAAGAACAACAAACAAACCTAAAAGCAGCAGGAGAAAGGAAGGAAAGAATGAAAATTAGAGCAGAAATAAATGATATAAAACAAATAAACATCAAACCAAACAATAGAGCAGATCAATGAAACCAGGAGCTTGTTCTTTCAAAAAAATGAATAGCATTGATAAGCCTCTAGCCAGACTTAATAATAAAAAAAGAGTAAGGACTCAAATAAATAAAATGACAAAATTGGACAACCTGAAGAAATGGATAGATTCCTAGAAACATAAATTACCAAAACTAAAACAGGATGAAATAGAAAATTTTAACAGACTTATAACCAGCAAAGAAATTGAGTCACAAATCAAAAACACAATAAATAAAAGTCCAGGACCAGATGACTTCACAAGTGAATTCTACTAAATACTTAAAGAAGAGTTAATACTTATTCTTCTGAAAATATATTTAAAAAAATAGAATAGAAAGGAAAACTTCCAAATTCATTTTATGAGGCAGGTATTACACTGCTATCGAAACCAGATAAAGACACCACCGAAAAAGAGAAGTATGGGCCAACATCCCTGATGAACAGGGATGCGACAATTCTCAACAAAGTACTATCAAACCAAATCCAACAATACATTTTAAAAAATTTGTGATGACCAGTTGGGATTTATTCCTGGGTTGCAAGAGTGGTTCAATATTCCCAACCCAATCAATGTAATACATCACATTAATAAGAGACAGGACAGAACCATATGATCATTTTAGTAGACACAGAAAGATCATTTGATAAAGTACATCTATTCGTGATAAAAAAAATAATAATAACCAACAAAGTAGATTTAGAGCTAACATACCACAACATAATAAAGGCCATCTATGAAAACCCAAAGCTAATATCATCTCAATGGAAAAGACTGAGAGCTTCTCCCCTAAGGTCAGGAACAAGACAAGTTGTCCACTCTCACCACTGCTGTTCCTATCTATCAATAATTATAGTACTTCTAGTACTAGAAGTCCTAGCCTCAGCAATCAGACAACAAAAAGAAATAAAAGGCATCCACGTCAGTAAGGTAGAAGTCAAACTTTACTACTTGCATATGACATACCTTATAGAGAAAATCTGAAAGAGAAAGTCCACCAAAATACTGCTAGAACTGATAAATGAATTCAATAAAGTTGCAGTATACAAAGTCAATGTACAGAGTCTGTTGCCTTTCTAGACTCTGATAATGAAGCAGCAGAGAGAGAAATTAAGGAATCAATCCCATTGACAATTGCACCCAAACTATGAGATACCTAGGAATAAGCTTAACCAAAGAGGTAAAAGACCTGTACTCAGAACACTGATGAAAGAAACTGAAGATGATACAATGTAATGGGAAGACATTCCATGCTCATGACTTGGAAGAACAAATATTGTTAAAATGTCTATATTATCCAAAACAATTCACATTTAGTGCAATCCCTATCAAAATAACATTTTTCAGAAAGCTAGAATAATCCTAAAATTGTATGGAACACAAAAGAACCTTGAATAGCCAAAGCAATCCTGAAGAAGAAAAGCAAAGCTGGAAGCATCACAATTCCATACTTCAAGTTATATTACAAAGGTGTAGTAATCAAAACAGCATGGTTTTGATCAAAGGAACAGAATACAAAACCCAGAAAGAAACCACAATTATATGGTCAATTAATCTGTGACAAAACAGACAAGAATACCCAATGGAGAAAAGACAGTCTCTTTAACAAATGGTGGTAGGAAAACTGGACAGCAACATGTAGAAGAATGACTGGACCACTTTCTTACATCACATGCAAACATAAATTCAAAACGGATGAAATATCTAAATGTGAGATAGGAATCCATCAAAGTCCTAGAAAAGAACACAGACAGTAACTTCTTTGACATCGACAATAGCTACTTCTTAAGTCTCCGAAGGCAAGGTAAACAAAAGCAAAAATAAACTATTGGGACATCATCAAAATAAAAAGCTTCTGTACAGTGAAGGAAACAATCAACAAAACTAAAAGGCAACGTACAGAATGAGAGAAGATCTTTGCAAATGACATATGTGACAAAAGATTACCATCCAAAATATACAAAGAACTTATAAAAACTCACACTGAAAACACAAAGAGTCCAACTTAAAAATGAGCAGAAGACATGAACATTTTTTCAAGAAGGCATACAATGGCCAACAGAATCATGAAACAATGGTCAACATCAGTCATCAGGGGGACGAAAATCAAAGCACAGAATGTATTTCCTTTATTTCTCTTTTCAAATTTCTTTTATTCAAAATCTACAAAGAACTTATCAAGCTCAACACCAGGAAAAAAATAATAATCTAGTTAAAACAGAGGCAGAAGACATGAATAGCACTTTTCCAAAGAAGTCATCCAGATGGCTAACAGAACATGAAAAGATGTTCATCATCTCTCTGCATCAGAGAAATACAAATCAAAACCACAATGAGATACCACCTCACACCTGTCAGAATGGCTAAAATCAACAACACAAGAAACAACAGGTGTTGGCAAGGATGTGAAGAAAAACGAACACTCTTGCACTGTTGGTGGGAATGCAAACTGGTATATCCCATATAGAAAACAGTATGGAGTTTCCTTATAATTTTAAAAATAGAACTACCCTGTAATCCAGCAATTGTATTATATAACCCCAAAGAATATAAGAATACTTAGTCAAAGAAATACATGCAACCCCATGTTTATAATAGCATTATTTACAACAGCCAAATAATGGAAAGAGCCCTAATGTCTATCAACAGATAATGGGTAAAGAAGAAGTGGTGATGGTGGTGTATATATACATACATATACATACATATATATAATGGAATATTACTCAGCCATCAAAAAGAATGAAATCTTGGCATTTGCAACGATGTTGATGGAACTATACTCTGTGAAATCAGTCAGTCAGAGAAAGACAAATGCCATATGATTTTACTCATCTGTGGGATTTAAAAAACAAAAGAAATGAGGAAAGAAAAACAAGAGAGAGAGACAAACCAAGAAACAGACTCCTAACTCTAGACAACACAGTGACGGTCACCAGAGGAGAGGGCGTGGGGGGATAGGGATGAAGGAGTGCATTTATGATGAACACTGGGTGTTGTACGGAAGTGTTGAATCACTATACTGTACACCTGCAACTAATACAGTGCCGTATGTTAACTAACTGGAATTTAAATAACAACATTAAGAAAAAAAACCGTAAAACCAGCAAATTAAGAGACTCAACTTTATTAGAATTCTGGAAGACAACCAAGGGTGATAGCAACTAAGAAAATGATGAATTAGAAGATCCACTGACTCCACACTCTTTCAGGTCCAAAGAGCGGCTACACAAGGTTTTCTCCAAAACACTGAAGAATAACATGACATTGCTCTATGAGGCCAAAAATAACAATCAACAACAAACAGTTTGAAAGCACGGGAAAATACTTAGGGGGAAGTGAGATACTTTGAGGAATAACAGACAGCCCTGAAAACACCCCAAAGACATGTCAAGTGCTGGATGCACACTCAGGAATGACCTGAAGAGACAATAACTTTTCACAACTGTTAGGGTGACTAGTGATGGGTTGGGGGCGGGGGAGGGGGGTAGGCAGAGAATTGCACAAAAAGAGTGGAGCAACAAGCAGGGAAAGAATTTATTCACTCTCCAAGGGAGGAGAGGGACCAGACATCTAGAGAGATGTCAGCCCTGACTTTTTGTCAGGCAGGGCCGTAAAGGGTTCTTGAGAGTGTGAGAGGGTTGCCGCTGTGCCCACTGTGGGAGAAGGGGGTGCCACATAGGCAGTGACACACATGTAGGACAATAGACTTCCACCACCTCTTCCCTAGAATCCTGGAAGTCTCTTAACTCAATATTCTAAACTGGATTGCAAAGTTCACCTTCCAAGCTTTAAGCAGATTCTGGGAGATCTGGCCAAGAATCCAAATGCCTGAGCTCAGGACACTTGTATCCCTCTCCAGTAATGTGTCAGGACTCAGGCCAAGCCCTGAGAGCCCCTCTTGGTCTTCCCTAATTTTCCTTACAATTTGAGCTGACATCGTCCAAACAGCATCAGCAGAGTTTGCTGTCAACCACTCCCATAGAGGCACTATCCCAAAACCCTGGTTCATGGTTAGTCATACGTAGAAAAAAGAGAACTCCTGATAAATAGGTTCTGCTGAAATCCAAGCCTTGCTGCGTCATTCAAGGATGGTTCTACTTGTGCTGTACAAGAGATCACTTCTCTGTGCTGGCAGTCACCCAAGGAATCACAGGAATACAAAAGGTGGTATGTTCAGCTGTTTTCTCTTTCAATCCCATGCAAGTCTCATGCAGAAGGACAGTATTGTCTGGTGGAATGTGTTCATTTATTTTTCCATGTTCTGCATGAAATGTACAACTTAGTGAAAGTATATTTACATTTCCTGAAGAACAATGGCAAGTATGCCAATCAGGTCTCTCTGCTTCTTTTCCTTGTAACTTGAGTGTTCATGCAGGTGTTCATGATAGGAAACAGGTGAAAAATTGCACTTGTTGCCATGGCAGTTTCTCTGGCTTGAAAGGAATGCCATTCTTTCAGGAAATGAAATCATGGAGGAGACAAATACTACATTGTGGAACTTGGGATGAGCTGCCCCTTTGTTGTATAGTTGAGGCCTCTGTTTCAATTGCCAAATCTGGTATGCAAGAATGTGCCTAGGACTAGGAAATTTTTTACTCTAACCTACTTGAAATTGTACAGTATGGTGGGGTTGCAAAGAGGAAAGGCTAGATCATGCTGTGTGTGTGTATTGCAGTTGGGCAGAGATAAGTAACTATGGTGTCTAAGGGAGGGGAAAAAAAACATGTTTGTGTATATCCTCACATTGGTGCACTAAGGTGGCTATTCAAAAGAATGGCAATAGCATACAGTACTGACCCTAACAGGCTAACTCTCTTTCAAGTAATAATCAGACATAACTTAGCTTCTAATATCAGGAAAAATAGTAGTACTTGGTTCTCTGGCCAGCTGCCTCAAGAAAATGTACCTAAAGGACTTGTGCTGCAGGCCTTCCAACTCAAATTCTACTTCTGCAGCTGCTTAGATCACAACACTTACCACCCATCAAGCCAGCAGTCTCATTGTTCCTTCCTACATGGGTTCTCCTGCTCTCTGTTGTCAGTAGAGCTGGAACACAAGCAGACTAAGAGGCAGTCTTTACCCAGAATAAAGAAAGAGAATCCAGTCCCTCTCCCATCCCAAGACTCTCCAAGACCACTCCAACTTTATTTCCAAGATTCCATGAGATCTGCCAATCTCAGGAATGTGTACCCAGAGGCATTATGGGAACTTCTTTCATGTTTCAGCACATTTTATCCCATTCTCTTTCCTTCTGGCCCAGCGCCAGTCTAGACTTTCACTGGGAGATACCTGCTATCAGCCTAGTGTCTGCTGACCTTCCTCAAAACGTCCCTCCGCTTCCCTTCATTCCCCTACGCCACCCACCCAGCCCTTGCAACCATCCCTACCAGCCACCTCAGTATTCCCTAGTGGAAAAGAAGATAGCTTTTGAGGGAGATGCTCTGGTGAATACTGTGACTAGCTCCCAAGACAGGTATAGTCATGATTTAGGCTTAGCCAGAATATGAAGGCAACAAAGATTTCTTGAAGTCTTTCCAAATTCAGTTTTTGCTGACCTGGTATGGGAAAAATAAATGTATCCTGGGATGTGTACTCTTTGGTTTTGTTTTTTCTTTTTCTGCAGGGAAACCTTGTGCTTACTAAAAGTGCCTTATTCCTTCTTGAAACCCCTAGTGACAAACATGCCTATGGGGACTGGTCCATCTAATTTCCTGAGAACTTTAGTGCACCCAAAGTTTATATGATGAGGATCCACAGCAAGGGGATAATTATTCTTGGGGATCCTCCCTGTAATGGGGATGAAAGTCATTTATTCAGAAAGCATCCCAACTTTTTAGACATAAAGACTACACTAGGCTGAGTTGAGGCTAGCAGCTGCTTAATGTAGCATTAATAGCATGATCACTTTTCTGAATGGCCAGGCATGGTGTGCAGGAATATGCAAAAGACTAAAGAGTCCTTGCCTGTATACTAGGAGTCTCAAACACCTCAGGAGGGTACTGGAAGTGGAAAATGAAGCGAGAAAGTTTTAGGAGCCACATACTATTGACAGGTGGGAGGCAAAATCTTAAACACCCATAATTTCTATGTGTTCCAATCCTATTTGATTGAGATGAGAAGATACAGGTGATATGATGCATTCGAAGTGCTAAAGCCACACGTATCCACAGTCCCCCTTGGCTGCCTCAAAAACCCATAATGCCTAGCAATGTCATACCCACCTTAAGGCACCTTTGTCCTTAAGGTCTCCAGGTGACTGGATCCTACCAAGAGTCTACTTCATACCAACACAAATTGCAAAGTCTTTGAGGACCTCTCTAGCCTGACCCATTCAGCCAATATCCAACTCCAGTTTCTGGGTCCTGTCAAAATGACCAGGCCAGAACACCACACTGACCCACACCTCTTTCCCCAATATCCTGGACTGTGACAGCCTGTCCTCTTCTTCCTACCGTGCTCCCCTCTCACCAAAGGCATGCAGATGCCATGCAAGAAGGCATGCAATAAACCAAATCTTGTATAATGCTGCTACCTATTCCAGTAAGGAGAGTCACCTGCCATCCTTTATTCCAAGTGGTCTCCTGTCCCTGTACTTAAAAGGCCTGACTGGATGTAGTTTCAGAAATGCTCAAAACCTACAGCTAGAGGCCTCAGGGCTTCAGGCACACAACCATTGGACCCTTCTCCAATTTGGGCCCCAGTCCTAACCTTACCTACATCTCTTTCCGGACCTCTACTTAACACATACCAGTAGACATCATTGTGACCAAAGGAGAGCTGACAAGTCCTGATGCTGTTCCTGGCACCCCTCAGGCCACCTACCTCACCAAACCCTGCTGTTAGACTTCTCCAGGCAGGGGGAAAAGAAGTGAACTAATAGAGGCTATGATGAAGATAACTCCCTGTTGAAGGTTGTTTGTGCTTGCAATGCATTCAGACAAAGACATATAAGGCTTCTTGCAGATGTTTCAGGAAGGTGACAATTTTGACTTGTTGGTGACCTTGGTGGGTGGGGTTGCAGAGGAGGCAGAGCACTCGTGCTCCCTGTGAAACAGATTGTTGCCCTGCTCCTTTTATCTCATTACTACAGCTTCTACACTCTTTGGCTTTGGGAAGGCAGGTAGCAAGGCACTGCTAAAGTTGACAGCTGAGGGTTCAACTCCTAGCCCGATCCTTCTTTTTATACCCCAATTTCACTATCTACATGGAGCTGCTGGTGCACTCACAGAACACCAACCTTTGTCTGATGCCCCTCTTCAGAATTCGCAGTGATAATAAAGCTATTAGGACTCTGAAAGTCTACTGGTGCAAAAAGGATTGCTCCTGATACCTCCTCATGAAGTGCACAGGTCCCAAAGCAAGAGACTGCTGCTTGGGCATAAAACTCATTTAATCTTCTCACTGCTTTCTAGTCTTTGCAGTAAAAGAGCCATCATTCAGAAGGGGAAGATGGCAAAGGAACTTCCAGGAGATACAGGGATGAGAAGATAGCTGTCTAGGTGATGTCACTCAGCACCAAAATTGTTAGAGGAAATGGTGGTATCAGGTCTTGTGAGAAGGCTCTCCCTTATCAACATCCAAGAGACGGTGGGTGAGGTCCAATGTGTGTGTTAGAGGATGCAGAAGCAAAAATGGGACTTTATGTTAACAAGCAAACATTTAAATGTTAAAAAACAGCAATTTGGCTCTTAAAAAAAAACAAACGAATAAAATCCAAACAAAAAAACCTAAAAACTTGAGTTTGGCATGGACTCAAATTTGAGGTAAGTGATCTCAGTGTGAAGTGAAAACTAAACAAGAGAAGGACAAATAAAGAGAGCCAGTATTGAACATTAATGTAACAGTGATCTTGGCAGTGGAGGAAACAGAGCTTGGCTTTGGATGGTGGAATTAGAGAAACATGGGAAGCTCGAAGCCATTATGGACATTAACACTGTCACATGGTTGTAGTGGATAGGGATTTAGGAACTGATGAAGTAAAAAGATAAGAACATTAGGAAGCAGTAACACAGAACATGCTTTATTGGATGATAAGGAGGGATTTATATGAGAGAGAAAGATACTCCCAGCATGAAAATTAAGGCACAGAGACTACCATCAAGATGCTGAGTTTAGGTAAGCAAACTCCATATGAAGCACACTTAGAAATGTTGTTCAACAATTCTATAGAAATTCTCTGGGTCAGAGGGCACGAAAGGGCAGTAGTTTCTATTTCATCAACCAGCATATGCAGAGTGAAAATTTTAAGTATTTGCAAACCAGGAAAATCTAAATGGCTAAATTCTGCTTGTTTGAGATATTTAAAATATAATTGTATGTTTAAAAAATTGACTCAAGTGCCAGCAGCTTTTGATCTACACAATGGAGAAACAAATTAGGGGTCAAAACACAAAGGCCATCTTTGGATCATTTATATAAATGTGATCTTGGAAGGGATGGAGGAAACAGAATGGCTAAGGGTTGGATGTAAACCACAGATAGGTGTTCAGTTCAGTTTATGAGAATAAACAAACCAGAGTTTTCAGGGTTATAACAGATGAAAACCAGGCTAATGAGATAATGGCTGGTAATGGCCAGAGGATGGAAAGTCAGAGTTGTGATTTTATTATGTGTATAATTTGAAGGAGAAAGAGGCAGAGAGTTTAATGCATAAGCTAAAAAGGGAATTATTAGGAAAGGGAATAACTGTTCAAGAAGCATATGTCAAGGGCAAGGAAAAGATGTATTTAAACTGTAGTTAATCATTTAAGAAAGCCTTAGGAGAAGCAGTACCAGGTTCATTATTAAAGGGAAAAGGTGATGAGAAAGGTCAAAGAAAAAAAACAAAACAAAAAAGGCCCTAGGGGGTGCTTAAGATGATGGAGGAGTAGGGCAACTCTAAGCTTGCCTACTCCCTCAGCACAGGTAAATAAATATCAAATAATTCTGAACATCCAAAAAAATGATCAGAGGTCTTTGAGAACAAAGCTGAAAATTTAAATGCACTAAAAATGACCCATGGAAGGTAGGAAGTGCAGAGAGTTGATTTGGTGCCATAAAGTGCTGTGTGGAGAGGGAGAGAGAGAGCACATATAGGGGACTGCAAAAGAAAACTATTCCCCAAACACATTAATAAGAGGAGGGAGAAGAACCATATGGTCCTCTCAATTGATGCAGAAAAAGCATTTGACAAAATACAATTAAACTGATTAAAACTCTCCAGAGTATAGGGATAGAGGGAACATTCCTCAAGCTCATAAAATCCATCTATGAAAAACCCACAACGAATATCCTCCTCAATGGGGAAAAGCTAAGTGCCTTTCCCTTAAGATCAGGAACACGTCAAGGATGCCCCCTCTCGCCACTACTGTTCAACATAGTACTAGAAGTCCTAGCAATAGCAATCAGACAAGAAGAAATAAAAGGTATTCAAATTGGCGAAGAAGAAGACAAACTCTCTCTTTTCACAGACGACATGATACTTTATGTGGAAAACCCAAAAGACTCCCCACCCCCAAATTACTAGAACTCATCCAGCAATTCAGTCATGTGGCAGGATACAAAATCAATGCACAGAAATCAGTTGCTTTCTTATACACTAACAACGCAACTGCAGAAAGAGAAATTACAGAAACGATTCCATTTACAATAGCACCAAAAACCATAAGATACCTCGGAATAAACCTAACCAAAGAGGTAAAGGATGTTTACTACAAAACACTCATGAAAGAAATTGAAGAAGACACAAAAAGATGGAAAAACATTCTGTGCTCATGGATCGGAAGAATAAACATTGTTAAAATGTCTATGCTAGCCAGAGCAATCTATACCTTCAGTGCCATCCTGATCAAAATTCCCATGACATTTTTCAAGTGCTGGAACAAACAATCCTAAAATTTGTATGGAATCAGAAAAGACCCCAAATCACCAAGGAAATGTTGAAAAAGAAAAACAAAGCTGGGGGCATCACGTTGCGCAATTTCAAGCTATATTACAAAGCTGTGATCACCAAGACAGCATGGTACTGGCACAAAAACAGACATACAGACCAATGGAACAGAATAGGGAACCCAGATATGGACCCTCAACTCTATGGTCAAATAATCTTTGACAAAGTAGGAAAAAACATGCAATGGAAAAAAGACAGTCTCTTCAATAAATGGTGCTGGGAAAATTGGACAGCCACATGCAGAAGAATGAAACTCGACCATTCTGTAACACCATTCACAAAGGTAAACTCAAAGTGTATGAAAGACCTCAATTTTGGACAGGAATCCATCAAAATCCTAGAGGAGAACATAGGCAGTAACCTCTTGGACATCGGCCACAGCAACTTCTTTCAAGATACATCTCCAAAGGCTAAGAAACAAAAGCAAAAACGAACTTTTGGGTGCATCAAGATACAAAGCTTCTGCATAGCAAAGGAAACAGTCAACAAAACAAAGAGGCAACCTACAGAATGAGAGAAGATATTTGCAAATGACACTACAGATAAAGAGCTGGTATCCAAGATCTATAAAGAACTTCTCAAACTCAACACCCAAAAAACAAATAATCAAGTCAAAAAGTGGGCAGAAGAGATGAACAGACACTTCTCTGAAGAAGACATACAAATGGCTAACAGACACATGAAAAAATGTTCATCATCATTAGCCATCAGGGAAATCCAAATCAAAACCACACTGAGATACCAGCTTACACCAGTTAGAATGGCAAAAATGGACAGGGAAAGAAACAACAAATGTTGGAGAGGTTGTGGAGAAAGGGGAACCCTCTTACACTGTTGGCGAAATGCAAGTTGGTACAGCCAGTTTGGAAAACAGTGTGGCGGTTCCTCAAAAATTTAAAAATAGAGCTACCCTATGACCCAGCAATTGCACTACTGGGTATTTACTCCAAAGACACAGATGCAGTGAAAAGAAGGGCCATATGCACCCCAATGTTCATAGCAGCAATGTCCATAATAGCCAAACTGTGGAAAGAGCCGAGATGCCCTTCAACAGATGAATGGATCAAGAAGATGTGGTCCATATATACAATGGAATATTACTCAGCCATCAGAAAGGATGAATACCCAACTTTTACATCAACATGGATGGGACTGGAGATTATGCTCAGTGAAAGAAGTCAAGCAGAGAAAGTCAATTATCACATGGTTTCACTTATTTGTGGAACATAAGGAATAGCATGGAGGACATTAAGAGAAGAAAGGGAAAAATGGGGGGGGGGGGAATTGGAAGGACAGATGAACCATGAGAGACTATGGACCTGAGAAACAAACAGGGTTCTAGAGGGGAGGGGGAGGGGGGATTGGTGATGGGTATTAAGGAGGGCACATACTGCATGGAGCACTGGGTGTTATACGAAAACAATGGATCGTGAATCACTACATCAAAAACTAATGATGTATTGTATGGTGACTAACATAATATAATAAAATTAAAAACTACAAAAATAAAAAATAAAATAAATAAAAAATAAAAATAAAAAAATAACACCAGGTTTTTATAAACGGTGCAGCACAAAGTCTGAGGATTTGGAAGTTAGGGCAATTACCAGGGTGGCTCCTGGTGGCAGTCTGTTTGGGAAGGAGGGCAGAGGTTCAGGAGCAGGCAATGGGGGCTGAGGACCCCATGATTTGCATGGGGAGAAGGGGTTCCCCTGCCTGGACTGCATTTTGTAGAGATGATATGGCCTCTCGAGGGGAGAAGTCCTTCAGGGGCCACTGAGCTTCCCGTTCACCAGCATAGGAATGAAGATACAGGCTGAGGGCATCAAAAACCCTGGCACCAGCTATGTGTTGCAATTTACCATAAATTCTGAACTGCTGTGAAGTTGCAAAAGTCTTTTCTGGGACATGCACCAGCCACAGTGCAATGAAACAGTCCCCCAGGAAATTAGCATGGGACTCTGTTGGGGAGTCTCTGAAGTACGGGGCTTTGAAACCCAGATGCATCTGAGATAAAACAGAGGAGTACTGCACAGGCTGGGTGAAGGTGGGGATCTGATAGAAGCCAGGGACACAGGAGGGGTGATTGCTCATCTGTGAGGATTCCTGAAGAGTAGTGGGCACAAGATCCCCATTTTGGAGTTGAGAAAGATGAACGAACCCATTTTCACCCCTTCCACTCCCACCAGCACTGATATACCTCAGTGAGGTAAACAGCACCATCAATTTGACACCTGACCTGATTATACCAAGCCCTATCCCCCTTGTGCCCTGCAGGTGCATCTCCACTAGGGCAAGTCCACCTAAGAATCAAAGCAGCAGTCCCCTACCCCACAAGACCAGGACAAACCCCACCCCTGCACTAAGTGTACTGATCATAGAGTGTTGCAACACTTCAGCTCTATGAGAAACAGGATCTAGGTTCCTTTGCTTTCTTTCTCTCTTTTCTTTTGGATACAGAAAGAGCCACTATTTTATTTATTTAAATTTTTAAATTATTTTTAAGTTTTTATCTTTTTTTCTTTTCTATAAGGCTTCTCTTAACAGGCATACAAACACACACCTGGGATCCAGCTTCCTTTAGAGACTGACTGATTGATTATTTTATTTTACCTTTTTTTTTTCACCTCCAAAATGAGGAGATGGAGGAATTCATGCCCAGAAGGAACAGGAAGAAAAGATGGCCATGGATTTCTCAATACAGATGTCTAAACTAGAATTTAAAACAAGGATTATAAGGATAGTAGCTGGGCTTGAAAAAACCACAGAAGACACTACAGAATCTCTACTGCAAGAGATAAAATAGCTAAAATCTACTCAGGCCAAAACGAAAAATGCTGTAATAATGATGCAAACCAGAATGATGTCATACAACGAGGATGAACAAATCAGTGGAACAAATCAGTGATAGAGAAGATAAAATTCTGGAAAATCATGAAGCTGAACAGAAGAGGTAAAGAAAACTATTGGATGACAACGGTAGACTCAGGTCTCAGCAATTTATTTAAGCGTTATAACATCCCTGCCATAGGAGTCCCAGAGGATGAACAGAAGAGAAAATTGGGCAGAACGTTTATTTCAGCAAATTATAGCTTAAAACTTCCCTCATCTGCCAAAGGACACAGACATCAAAATCCAAGAAGCAGACAATTCCCATTAAATTCAACAAAAGCAGGCCATCACCAAGGCATAGCATTATCAAATTTACAAAATCAGAGACAAGGAAAGAATCCTGAAAGCAGTGAGGGAAAAACAGTCCCTAATCTAAAAGGAGAAGATAGATCAGGTTTGCAACAGATCTGTCCACAGAAACTTAGCAAGCCAGAAGAAAATGACAGGATATATTCAACATGTGGAATCAGAATAATATGAAGACCAGAATTCTTTATCCAGCAAGGCTGTCATTCAGAATAGGAGACATAAAGAGCTTCCCAGACAAACAAAAACTAAAGGAGTTCATGACCACTAAAGCAACCCTGAAAGAAATATTAAAAGGGGACAGAGTGAGGAAAAACAGACTAAAAACATCAGACTAGAAAAGACCAGAGAACAGGTAACACGATAGTACTAAATGCTTATCTCTCAATGATTACTATGAATGTAAATGGGCTAACTATTCTACTCAAAAGCATTAAGGCATCAGAATGGATGAAAAAAAAAAATCCATCTATATACTTCCACCAAGAGACTCATTTTAGACCTAAACACACCTGCAGATGGAAAGTAAGGGAATGGAGAACCATCTGTCATGTTAATGACGTCAGAAGAAAGCCAGAGTAGCCATACTTACATCAGACAAACAAGATTTTAAAACAATGACTGTAACAAGAGATGAAGAAGGGCCTTATTATTGTAATTAAGGGGTCTATTCATCAAGGAGATCTAACAGTTGTAAATATTTATGCCCCCAACTTGGAAGCACCCAAATATATAAATCAATTAACAGCAAACATTAAAAAGAATTCGTTGATAATAATACATAGTAGGCGACCTTCCAACACCCTACTATTGGCAATGGATAGGTCATCTAAACGGAAAATCAACAAGACAATCATCTTGTATGACACACTGGACCAGATAAACTGAATAGATATATTCAGAACACTTGAACACTTCATCCTAAGGCATTAGAATACACATTCTTTTCAACTGCACACGGAACAACCTCCAGAATAGATCACATACTGGGTCACAAATTCACCACATCCAAGTGAGATGTATTCCTGGGTTGCAAGGATGGTTCAACATCTATGAATATATCCACGGGATCCAAACCATTACTGAAAGGAAGGAGAAGCACCATATGGTCCTCTCCATAGCTGCAGAAAAAGCATTTGACCAAATACAGCATCCTTCCTTGATAAAAACGCTCAACAACGTAGGGGTAGGGAGCACACACCTCAACATCATTAAGGCCACATACAAAAGACTGAGAGCTAATATCCTCCTCAAAGGGAGAGTCTTTTCTCTATGGTCAGGAACAAGACAAGTATGCCCACTCTCACTCCTGTTATTCAACTTGGTACTAGAAGTCCTAGACTCAGCAAACAGACAACAAAAAGAAATAACATGCATACAAATTGGCAAGGAATAAGTCAAACTTTCACTATTTTCATACGACATGATACTCTATAAAAAACCTGAAAGACTCCACCAAAAAAACTGCTGGAAGTGACACAGGAATTCAGCAAAGTTGCAGGATCTAAAATTAATGCACAGATGTCAGTTGCATTTCTATACACTAAAAATGAAGCAGAAGAAAGAGAAATCAAGGAATCAATCCCATTTACAATAGCACCAAAAACCGTAAGATACCTAGGAATAAATCTAACCCACGCGGTAAAGGATCTGTAATCAGAAAACTACAGAACACTCATGAAAGAAACTGAGGAAGACACAAAGAGATGGAAAAACATTCCATGCTCATGGACTGGATGAACAAATATTGTTAAAATGTCTATGCCACCCAGAGCAATCCACACAATTCAATGCAATCTCTGTCAAAATAACACCAGCAATTTTCATGGAGGTAAAACAATCCTAAAATTTGTATAGCATCACAAAAGGTCCAAATAGCCAAAGCAATTCTGAAAAAGAAAAGCAAAGCTGACAGCATCACAATTCCGGACTTCCAGCTCTATTACAAAGCTGTCATCATCAAGACAGTATGGTACTGGCACAAAAACAGACACATAGATCAATGGAACAGAACAGAGAGCCCAGAAATGGGCCCTCAACTCTATGGGCAACTAATCTTTGACAAAGTAGGAAAGAATGTCCAATGGAAAAAAGACAGTCTCTTCAACAAATGGTGTTGGGAAAATAGGACAGCCACATGCAAAAGAATGAAACTGGCTACTTTCTTACACCACACACAAAAATAAACTCAAAACGGATGAAAGACTTAAATATGAGACTGGAATCCAACAAAATTCTATAGAACAGAGGCAGCAACCTCTGTGACCTCGGTGACAGCAACTTCTTGCTAGAAATGTCTCCAAAGGCAAGGGAAGCAAAAACAAGAATGAACTATGGGACTTCATCAAGATAAAAATCTTCTCCACAGCAAAAGAAACCGTCGACAAAATTAAAAGGCAAGCTAGGTCGTGGGACAAGACATTTGCAAATGACATTACAGAGAAAGGCCTACTATCCAAGATCTATAAAGAATTTCTCAAACTCAATACCCAAAAAACAATCCAGTCAAGAAATGGGCAGAAGATATGAACAGACCCTTTCCCATGGAAGACATCTAGATGGCTACCAGACAAATGAAGAGATGTTCAACATCGCTAGGCATCAGGGAAATACAAATCAAAACCTCAATAAGATACCACCTCACACCAGTCAGATGGCTAAAATTAACAAGTCAGGAAATGACAGATGTTGGCGGGGAGGCAGAGAAAGGGGAACCCTGCTACACTGTTGGTGGGAATGCAAGCTGGTGCAGCCACTCTGGAAAACAGTATGGAGCTTCCTCAAAAAGTTAAAAATAGAATTACCCTACATTTCAGCAAATGTACTACCACGTATTTACCCAAAGGATACAAAAATACTGATTCAAAAGGGTATTAGTTTATTGCAGCCCCAATGTTTATTGCAGCATGATCAACAACCAAAGTATGTTAAGAGCCCAAATGTCCATAAACTGAAGAATGGGGAAAGATGTGGTGTGTGTATATATATATATATGCAATGGAATATTACTCAACCATCAGAAAGAATGAAATATTACCATTTGCAATAACGTGGAGTACAGTATTATGCTAAAAAAAATCAGAAGAAGGCAAATACCATGTGACTTCATTCATATGTGGAATAAAGAAAAGAGATGAACATATGGACATATGATATGAACATATGGACATGTGGTATAAATGTATGTGCATAAGATATGAACATATCTTCTGTGGAGAAAGGAAAAAGAGAAAGAAGGAGAGAGATTAAAGAAAATCTGAGGAAACAAACTGAGGGTTGTTGGAGGGGAGGTGGGTGGCAGGATGGGGTAACTGGGTGATTGATATTTAGGAGGGCATGTGATGAAATGAGCTACGGGTATTGTATGTAAGTGATGAATCTGTGAATCTACTCCTGAAAGCAGTATTGTACTGTATGTTAACTAAAATTTAGAGAAAAACAAGAAAGCTCCTATTACTTGTAAGGGGCAAGTAACAGACATAGGAATAGGCTTCTAAGCCCCTATTACTACTAAGGAAGGACTGTATCAACCAGAACATAAAGTGGGAAAGTTTAAGAAATCTGGACTCTTTGACAAAAGTTTGGCCAGGCTTAATTAAATCACTGTTTTAACTCGTCCCTTTGACCAGAAGTCGAAATCTTTTGTCTATAATCAGGGTGTCCTCCACCACATATATTCACATTTTAAATAGTTGGGGGGAAAGAAAATAGTTTGTCATGTGAAAATTTCATAAAATTCAAATTTGTGGTCATAAATGAAATTATACTGAATACAGCCATACCTATTCCTTTACATGTGAAGAGCTGAAAATAGAGGATTTGGAGTTTTTCCTTGGTATACTTGCTTGGCACGCTACAAATCACAGTAAGTCAGTTATTAGTTAAAATAATGTTTCAGGGCGCCTGGGTGGCTCAGTTGGTTGGGCGACTGCCTTCGGCTCAGGTCATGATCCTGGAGTCCCGGGATCGAGTCCCGCATCGGGCTCCCTGCTCGGCAGGGGGTCTGCTTCTCCCTCTGCCCTCTTCCCTCTCGTGCTCTCTGTCTCTCATTCTCTCTCTCTCAAGTAAATAAATAAAATCTTTAAAAAAAAAAAAAAAAAAAATAATGTTTCAAGTGGCATATATAGTGCTACAGGAGTTCATTTTTTCTGATTACTAGTGCAAACTGATCACAAAAAGACTGGATAATGAACGTCAGGAATGGTTTAGACATCTGCATGTATAATTACAACTGTATCTGAATTACATCGTAAAAAATGTTTTTCAGTAACATGACAGCTATTAAAAAACACAATGTATACTGATATTACTAGATGAAGTACTCACTTCCAACGGCATACAAAAACATGAGTCAGAAAAAAGTAGAAAATTTAAAATAAGAGAATCTCATTTTAGCACGATTTTTAAGATTTATTTTAGACAGAGACAGAGAAGGAGCAGTGGGGAGGAGAGCACAGCCGCAGGCAGAGGGAAAAGTAGACTCCCCGCTAAGCAGAGAGCCCAAAGTGCTGCTCCTATTCCAGGACCCTGGGATCATGACCTGAGCTGAAGGCAGATGTTTAACTGACTGAGCCACCCAGGGGTCCCACCATGATTTTTTCTTAAAAATAAATATCATAATGGAATTAAAGTATGTTTTTAATTAGTCAATGACACCAATTAAGGAAAGTTACTTATAGATATTGAGTTAATTGTGTTTCATAACAGCAGCTTGAAGAACTGTGGCTCAATTGGTTAAGCATCCGACTCTTGCTTTTGGCTCAGGTCACGATCCCAACATTGTGAAACTGAGCCCCACATCTATTGCAGAGTCTGCTTGATATTTTACCTTCCTGTGCTCCTTCCCCTCTACTCACATACACTCTCTCAAAAAAATAAAAATAAAAAAACTGAGTATCCTTAACTGCCAAGGTGAAATTACTACTACTGCTTTTCTTATTTTTGAGAAGTCAGTGTGAAGTAGAAAGTAAAATAAAGGATGAGCTTTTATTAATAGCCTATATGGAACAACTACCAGTAACAGTATTTTTAGCGTAGATAAGAAAACACAAAATCACTGAATCCTAAAGTGGAGTATGTGAAGAGGTATTAGAAGTGCTGGTGGTGGGCGCCTGGGTGGCTCAGTTGGTTAAGCAACTGCCTTCGGCTCAGGTCATGATCCCGGAATCCTGGGATCAAGTCCCACATCGGGCTCCCAGCTCAGCGGGGAGCCTGCTTCTCCCTCTGACCCTCTCCCCTCTCATGCTGTTTCTCTCTTTCTCTCAAATAAATAAATAAAATCTTAAAAAAAAAAAAGTGCTGGTGGTAAAAATCATATAAAATACCATCATATATTGCTATACCAATAGTATCAATGAACTTTATTCTCATGAACAGTAATATTATTACTTCCATGAATTTTTGTCAGAAACAGAAGCTATTTAGCCTTTAAGCCATACCACACAGGACTTTGAAGGCTTAGTAATCGTGAAGTATTATTACAATTGCATTTTTTTTTCATAAAAATCAACATGAAAATTTTCCTGCAATAGAAAAATTACCCTGAATTATTATAAAGCACTAAATGGCCTTGGAAATTAACTTTATGCTACAGATTTGATGTTTTTTAATTCAACATACAATCACAGGATCATCAGCACTTATATACAAAACTTAATGATGCATCTTTGTATTTGGTTTTATGTTAGAACTTGCTCCTGAAGGGTGCCTGGGTGGCTCAGTTGGTTAAGCGACTGCCTTCGGCTCAGGTCATGATCCTGGAGTCCCGGATCGAGTCCCACATCAGGCTCCCTGCTCAGCGGGGAGTCTGCTTCTCCCTCTGACCCTCCCCCCCTCATGCTCTCTCTCTCATTCTCTCAAATAAGTAAAAAAAAAAAAAAAAAAAGAACTTGCTCCTGAAGTAAAACAAAGGTGGTCCAGAAAAAGATGTACAATTGTATTAGGAGCATTTTCCATTACACAGTGATTCTCAAATGGCCATATGCAAATATAAACTCTGGGAAAACAAATACAGGGAGCAAAGGCTGTATTTAAAAGATACTTTGGAGAATTAATAAAAATTTTCAGAGTGCATACTGAGAATCAAAAACCTACCACATATGTGTGGGAGAACAACACCTGTAAAACTTCAGAAAATAATTCTTGTATGTAGATGAAATAGCACAAGACTTTAATCTGATTGCTATGTTACAATAAGCTATTTTTCTGACAGATAAACTAAAACTGGGGTAGGAGGCTATGATTATGTTTGTAATCAACAAAGTTATGTCTGAGGATAAACTGATAGTGTGGAAAAGAAAGACAGGAAATAAGAGGGAGAAGACAACCAGGATGGTGACAACAATTATAGGTATGAAATTTTATACACACTAGGCACTTGGGTGGCTCAGTCAGTTAATTGTCTGCCTTCAGCTTAGACAGTGATCCCAGGGTCCTGGGCTTCCTGCTCAGCGAGGAGCCTGCTTCTCCCTCTCCCTCTGCTGCTCCCCCTGCTGCTCCCCCTGCTTGTGCTCTCTCTCTCCTAAATAAATAAAATCTTAAAAAAAAATTTATATAGAGAAATAGGTCTATACTGGCTGCGTAAACAGAAATAAAAAGTAAAGCATTCATTTTAAAGGATTCAAACCAGGTCCACAGAATCTGATTACCGAAAAGGATTGAAGAAAGTAGAATGTACGACTGGATCACTGAGACACACAAAAAGATAGATGTAAACTAAGGTTGTTGTACTAGTCTTGCTTGAGACATTTACATATTCATCTTTGTGAACTTTTAAAACAAATATATCAGTTATCATATTTTATCACCAAAAAGAACAGGGAAAGGTAAGAGGTATAATAAATTGTTCAAGTTCAGCTCTATCAAATTCAGGAGGCAAAGTAAACTGCATATAGGAAAATAAGTTTGGTACCAGGCTACCTAAAACCGTATGAAACAGAATAAAGAGGGAGGCATCATTCTACCATATTAGAAGACTTATTGAAAGTTAGTTACTTACTAAAAGTTAACAGTAATCAAGACAATGAGGTTCTGATAAAGAGATAAACATATACATCAATAATGAAGAGAACATAACAGACATACAAATATGGCCAAGAGATTTTCAACAAAGGAATAACAAAGTGATTCAATGGAGAATGAGTAACTCCCCAATGGTGGTGAACAACTGGAATCCATAGGGGAGTAAATTATCTTGATCTAAGTGTTGTATGTTATAAAGTTGACTCTTCACACACCCACCAAAAACGTATAACAGATAGTTCAAACCAGGTTTTTAAGTTTCCCAACTTAAGTCATTCACTGTTATACTGAAAGAAGTTCAAATCAGATCCACAGTTTTAAAACACACCAATTTGTTTTATTTTTAACAAAGGGAATAAAATTAAAATAGACAATAGTCTGAACCAAGAACTTCTTGTTTTGTTCTATTTTGGCTTTAACAAGTAATTACATAACAAAATGTCTTTTGTGAACCAAGGTGAGAAAAGGAGGTAGAATGTAGAAGAAGCCTTGAAGCACCAAAATATTTTTAAAATATAAGAAAAAAGGAAGAGAAATAGAGAGATATATTTGCCTTTGTCAAGTTTTATTTGCCCAAGTGCAGAACAAAACTGGCTTGGGAAATCATTCACTGTATGGTAGTCCCAGTAATGCTGGCGAGAAACTTCTGGGAAGAGGCACACAGGGCACTGACCTTAGGAACCGAGCTCAAAACATCACTTTTAAGACATAAGATATCAAAACTCTGAAGTGACAAATTAAGAAACAAAGTTCAGGACCTAGGAAGGTCCAAGAGGCAGTGGATTTAAAAAAACCCTTTTCTGCTTGGTGTCATAACTCTTCCTGTTGAGGGTAGGGCTGGTGTAGCAAGGGGGTTAAGGAAGGAAAAGAGGCTACAGAACCTGAATCCTTCTGTTGGAAGCTATTTTGGTTCCCTTTCAAGATGGGGCTATGGTCTGGAGATGTCAGGAAAATATTTTCACTATCTGTTTCCTCTTCAAACTCTTCTTCTTGGCCCTCATCAGGCTTAACCTCTGAGTTTCGGGCCTTTTTTGACTGCAGCTCTTCTTTACTTTTCCTACCCAGATCTATTTTCTCCTGTCGCCGCCGCCTTCGCTTCTCCAATGCCCGGCCTCTTGTCCGACTTCCTTGATGCTCAGGCTTCTCCAGCTACAATGATACACAGGAAAGCAGAAAGTACTTGTGGTCCAGCAGTCAGGCCTAATCTCCTGGCCTTCCCCACGACCTTTTTCCTCACCTCTAGAAGTGTACGGATCCGCTCTATGTCTGGAGGTTGTCCAGCTTGCAGTAGTTGCCAGATGCTATGGTTCTCATCCAGAGTCACCTCTAGCAGATCCCCCTCCAACATGAGCTCCTCCAATGGGGCCCGGGTTGCCTCAGGCAGGTTCAATACAGGGCCAGTCAACTTTGGCAATAGTGAGGACAATACCTCCAGGTCTGGGAAATTTTAGGGACAGGCTGAGTTAGAGGCTATGCGTAGTCTTATCCCCAACACCTTGACAAAGACAACAACAAAAGAGTTCACCTTTATGGCATCTACTCAACAGCCTACCCAAACCTAGATCTACATGTCTTACCTGAGCCCTGAATAGGAGCTATCTTTTCATGACTAGTCATACTGTCCACATTCGGCAGCAACCCTGGGACCTGCTAAGGAGAGTAAGAATGGGTAAGGTAACATGTAAAAGAAAAACCAGGTCCTAGTATTTTTTGCACCAACTCCAAACTTAGGACCTTTACCTCCTGGGGTAGGAAGGTACATACTGGCTGACAACAGGGAGCAGTCAGAGATCTGGAGAGGATGCAAAATGGGACCACGGAGGTTACACCAAGGGAGACTAAAAATTACAGGTCAGAGCGTAAAGCCTAAATAGGGATATGGCCAGGAGACAGACATTTAAGGGCAAGAGCTGGGCAGGGTAGCTAACCTTAGGCATATCGTTGCCACTGCCTTCTCTGTGTGGGTCACAGGCAGGGGTTGAAGGGTAGGTAAGGGGCTCCTCCAGTCTGGGTACATCCTGCAGTTGCTGGCGAAGCTCAGCTAGCTGTCCCAACAAAGCTGTCACATCCTCAGATGCTAGAACCTGCCTGGCACGGCCTTGCCAGACAATGGCTCTCTCTGTGAGGCACTGTAGGGCTTCACCCTCAGGCAGCCGTACTGGCAGTCTCTGCAGGGCTACCAGCAGTGCCAGGATGGTCTCCAGACGTGGGCGCCGTGACCGCATGCACAGTGGACACAAAAATTTGGTGTCCCATTCCCACCAGGCTAGCAGTGGTGATGAGGTGGAACTAGGCCTTGAAGAGCTGAGGAGGCGGGGAACTGACACACATTGACCATGGAACCAGTCCTGACACAGGTCACACTGCAGAGCTCCCACCCCGGCTGGCACCTGCCCACAAACACAGATGGAGGTTGCAGAAGAAACTGTGGTCGATGATGCCAGTGGACTGGGCTTGGCGGAATTCATGCGACGCAGCTGCAGGATACCCTCCTTCTCCTTCTGCTCCCCGTCCTTGAAGGCCATGATCTGACATGCCCAGGACAGAGGAAGAGAAGGTCAGCAGTCCATTCCATTCCCTTCTCTGGTGCTTTTACCATCTCACTCACAAACCAGGTAAGGTTTAGAGAGCAAATGGTCTGACTATAGTCACCCAGCTCAGATACTCTTATTGTAAGTCAGCATGCTCTTCTCCCCACCTATGCCCAAAATCCTTACCACAGAGCCTGGATCCCTGAGGTCCTGTGCAGACAGTCCAAGCAACTCTGTGTCAGATCTGTACAAGCCCAACTCCTTCTCTATCCACCGGCTACGCTTGCTGGTGTCTGAGCCAGCATCTGTACATGGGCAAAGTACCTGAAGCAGGCAAAGAGTGGGAGCATGGCTAAAGTTCCCCTCCCCTTACCACATCCCCCAATTCCTGATGTTCTCACAATACCCACGCTAGAGGCAGGAAAGGATGTGCGTTAGTCTCAGGTCTTACCTCCAGCAGGGTGTAGCATGAATTCTTCTTGAGGAAAGTCTTGGAAGCCTTCTCCCTCCACGAATGTGCTGTCAGAACCTGCAGCTCTAACTGTCTCAGCTCTTCCAAGCCTACGGGTAGGTCCCGGCCTACAGCCACCAGGCCTTCCAAGTCATCCAAACAGGGATAGTGGTCACCATTCTAAAACATGGACAACAGAAATTAAATTATGGCAATTACTTTGCATTCAGATTTATGCTGGTCAATGCTAAACATCATGCTGCATAGTTATAAAGAAAATACATAGACCATTCTAAAGAAAACAGTGGGATAGCAAATACTTTCACCAAGAAGTCATACTTCACTGACTCAGAAAAATATCCACTTCCGTGTCAAATATTTTGTTCTGGTTCCTTTGTATGGCCCCCTTCCTTTGGGATAGTCGATGTTCAGGTGTAGGCCCATGCCTAGGCTTCTCCTTCTGCTATTTTTATCCTGATATCCTCACAGCTCTAACCTGTCACCTCTACTTACTAGCACAAGAGAACTGTGTTATTAAAAAGCCAAAGGCGGAACTGTTTCTTCTGCCTATACATCTGCACTAGGAAAGGAGGAGGCAAGTCCTTACTTGGATCTCATCAACATCAGCAATCCAAGCGTGTGCTTTAGCCAGAGCATCTTTGAGTGCTTTGATGTTAGGCAGGTGAACTGGGATATTTTCTGCCTCATGGATTATGGCTTCCAATGTAGCTGGTGGATGCTTCTGCCTAAACATGTTTGGAAAGATAGGAATCCATCTTTCAATATTATATGCATAGGCATTTTTTTTTTGTCATAGGTTTCAGTATCAAAAGCATAAGAAACAAAAAGTTCAAAATAGTAAGTGAGCAATAATAATCCCTCAAGTCTCACTAAACACTGAAGCAAACATCTGAATCTCTCATTAAGTTAGGTCTGGTACGTGTGATTTGAGAACTACGCCCAGAAATATTTCAATTATTGCCTTTTAATACAGTAGTAAATAGACGAGTGGATGACATGTCACACCAATCCTTTACAGTTCAGCAGATGCCTAATTAGAGGCCTGGTGTCAGGGTGACCCACTAAAGCCATCCCCAGAGTCTGAGGGATGGAGTTACACAGTATATTTGAGGAAAGGCTGCGCCCCACCTGGCCTCCAGGCAGAAATGGGCCTTTTCTTCCCAGCGCTCTGCAATGGTCAGCAGCTCCTGAAGCTCAGCCCGGGCCTTGTCCACAGAAGGGCTGGAGGCTATCTTGGCACCTGTAACCAAGAGCCCCTGCATGATGACCAGAGAGCCCCTTTGAGCTGAAGGAGCCAGTGCTTGCTTCACCTCATCTAGCCATCGTGCCTGCTCCACCTGTTGCTGGAGCTGTTGGGCTTCAGGTACCTCTACACCCAGCTGCTGCCCCTTCTCCAACAAGGACCGCAATAGCCCTACACTGGGGGGCAGTGAGGCCAGAGCCTCCCGGGCCTCAATTTGATAGGCCTCCACCTGTTCCAAAACATCCTGCAAAGATATAGGATAAAGAAGACACTCTTTAGTTATCTAGATATGCAACCACCTATCCTCAATCTGTTCCCTTATGTTCTCTCTTAGGCATTTATACTTACCTTCAACCATATAATAAGACATGATATACTTACTATCAACAAAAGTCCTTTATTTGCCATGATAACACTGCTTTTCCTTTAGTTATCTCAAACTTACGCTTTCAGGCCCACTTTAATATGATCTTACCCTTTCAGAAAGCTTCCTGAGACTCTAAATTATAAAAAAAATCTGCCTATCTCCTTGACATTCTCCAATGCCAAGATCCAGATATCCAGCCCTGTGTTCAGTATGAACTATATAGCTACAAAGCTATTATAATACAGACAGTACTGAAGCACCCAACTCTGTAGTTTGTAACAAAGATTTATTATAAGAAGCTATTTAAAATAATCAGAGTTTCAAGCTTCCCTGCTAACCCAGATTTTACTAGTGTCTGTTCTAAATGGGAATTCCCTCCTTACCTTGACATCCCCAATTTGATGCATAGCACACGGAAGGCTGCCCATCTGCTCAAGAAGTACTCGCAGCTCAGTCAGAGTCAGTTGTGGAGTTTCAATCCTGTAGGAGTAAGGGAAAAAAAGATTCATTCACTGAAACTGCTAAAGCCATAGTGCATATGCATTTTCAGTAACCCAACATCTTTATCCTATTTCCATGTTACAGTAATACCTTTGAAGTCATCTTCAAAGTTCAGGGACTATCAATCAGTTAAGTTGAAAAAATGTGGGGACATTTTGTATTTGAAACTGTTAGAGAAGACTGAAGATATCAAAGTGAGACAATACAAGTTTCTGAAGAAAGTATGCTTTCTGCGATACCAGTAGATAGAAAAATTAAAATAAATACAAACATTTCTTTTTCAGAGAACAACAATGTGAGATGACTTCTTCAAAACTTCTGTTTCCTATACTAATGAAGGGTTATAAGGAAATCAAAATGAAGTATAGGAAGAAAAAAAAGATTCAATAGTATCTAAGAGTAGCAGCTTTCAGAGTGAGGCTAAAATTAAAATAAATGTTAATTACATTTAAAATAAGTATCAGAATTTTTAAGAAAAACAGACAAAAGAATTGAGAAACAAGGAGTGTGATGGGATGATGCAGAACAAAATTAATAATGGACACATTACTACAGACAAAAGAGGAATAAGTAAGAATTCATTATGTGTGAAATGCAAGAGCTCTAAAAATAAGTTCTTAGATGTACTCTCTGGTGTAATTGTCCATAAGCAAGAAGAATTAAAGAGGCCAGAAGTTAGATGAATTAGAACTGGAGACAGATTAAGATCACAAATACTAAAACCCACAGCCACCTGAATTCACCAGGTCAAGTTAGGAAAAATTTTCTTTCTTTTGAAGTAGAGAAGGAAGGGAAATTGACTATGAAAAGGGAATTCATTACTACTTTGACCTTTAGTTTTAAAAAAATTCTCTGAATTTGAAAAAATCTGACTTTGAGATATTGTGATTAATATCTTCAACTGTTTGTTTTATGTGAAATTTACAAAGCATATGTATATAATCATGTAATTTTTAGAAAGAAAAACTTAATCTATGGCAACTAATAGATAAATAAAATTTAATGTCTAAAACTGTATCTACCTATAAAGTCAATAATTAATTTTCTGGAAATCTGATGTCTGAATATTTTTATGAAATCTGCTAGCAAGTAGGACTGTAATGATTGTACTGCATCTTCATTCTCATTGTCATTGATGGTGTAAGTACGCTTCTTCAACTAGATTATATACATAAGTTTTGGATATTAACATGCTCATGCATATAAATTATTAACTTTATTATATGGATTCTTTATTTAGGACCTATCTTTTTTTTTTTAATTTTATTTATTTATTAGAAAGAGAGAGAATACAAGCAGGGGGAGGGGCAGAGGAAGAGGGAGAAGCAGACTCCCTACAGAGCAGGGAGCCCAATGTGGGGCTTGATCCCAGGACCCTGGGATCATGACCTGAGCCAAAGGCAGACGCTTGAGCCACCCAGGCATCCCTGACTTACCCATTTTTTGTTGTCCATTTTCATATACTAATATCCGTTTTTTGTCCTATTCTGTAACCTACCTGGCCTCTTGACCACTGACCAGCCCCAGGACTTGGGAGACACAAGCCTCTGCTTCATTTAGGCAGTTCCTCAATCGCTGAAGTAGGTCACTGTTAGGAAATCTCCTCTCACGAGCCTCAGACTCCAGTGCCCTTAGCTCTTCAAAGCCTGAAAATAGAGTAAAAGTTGCAAAAAAGTAAGCAGTATTAGGAAAAAGTGGAGTTGCCGGGCAGGGGGCGGCGGGGGGGGTGTCTTTCCATTTCTCATCACTTACTGCGCTTCCGGCCATCCTCCACTTCCAAGGCCACTCGTACTTTGTTGGCCCAGGTGTCAAAGGATTCAGCCCGAATCTTTAGCTTATGTAGCATGGCAGGAAGCTCATCCAAGGTGTACCGATACCTGGAGAAAGGGAGCAATGAAACACACATGTGGCCCAGCTCTGTAACCTCTTGTGTGTCCTTCAAGTAGACCCCATGGCTCACCGTAGATACTGCCGACTACTCGAGCACTTGCAGAGGTCATTGATGTGGGAAAGGCAGACTAGGCCATCTGGGCAGTCATAGCATGCCAGAGCTGATAGGAAGCACGTTGTCTTGCACTTCATGCACTGGCGCTCATCATCTGGAAGCAGCTCAAAAGCCTCTCGTTCAGCCTCCGTGATGCCCTGGGGGTGTTCAACCCACATATACTGTAAAGACTAGGAGCAGGGTTGTGGACACCCCACCTCAGCCAACACTGAACCCTGCTGCAGGCTCAACCTTGTAAGGATAGCTGTAGAGAAATCGGAAGAAAAAAATATAAACACATACAGTTTCTGTCTTTCCACTTCAAAATGTATGAGTCAGAGATGAGGCACGGAATGACTACTCAATTTTTATCTGTCTCCCTTCCAGAAGCCTACTTCACTGAATCCCTAAGCCATGCTTCCCACCACCCACCTTCTCCAATAGAGCTTTTCGTAAACGTCGCTCCTCTTGCACCATAATGAACATCTCCTTGTGCACAGCCACCGCCAAATTCAGATCCAACTTCTCTGGAAAGGCAGCCATCTTGCAGATGAGCTCCTCATGGGAGAAAACACAGTAACGCCGGAGCCGGCGGTAGTGTTCAATGCACTGGCGTCCAGCAGGTAGCTGTAAGTAGTTCAAGACTGTGTGTGGCCATCTGCAGCCACAGTATTTACATTCTCCACAATGATCTCTGTCCATATTCTTTGTCCCTTTGTATCTACAAGCCTACCATACTCCAGACTCACCCAGTCAGCAGTGCAAAAGTTGACAGCCTCAGCAAAATTATAGCCTTGGTTAAAGCCACTGTGATAAGCACGAGGAAATGTGATGACAAATTCTCCTGCACATTGGTTTGTACGGACAACCTAAAAAGAACAGAGGGGAGACTATGAGAGAATGTGCATTTAACAGTATCTTTAAATTTTGTTACAGGGATGCCCTGGTGGCTCAGTCGTTAAGCAGCTGCCTTCGGCTCAGGTCATCATCCCAGGGTCCTGGGATCGAGCCCCACATCGGGCTCCCTGCTCTGTGGGGAGCTGCTTCTCCGTCTCCCACTCCCCCTGCTTGTGTTCCCTTCTCACTGTGTGTCTCTCTCTCAAATAAATAAATAAAATCTTAAAAAAAAAAAATGTTATAGATCTGGGAAGTGATTGCAGAAACATATAGACTCTATCTTCATATATGTATACCTTACAAAAGAAAATGAGAATGTGAACTTTAAAAATGATAGGAAGGGCACACAGTGGCTTCGTTGAGCATCTAACTCTTGATTTCAGATGAGGTCTAGATCTTAGTGTTGAGAAGGACATTCTAGACATGAACTAGACTCTACACCCGCATGCAGCCCACATAAAAAAAAAAAAAGGTGACATGCGAAGAAAGAGACAAAGAAAAACAATGTGTAATTCAAGAAGAAAATACACATATGTCCGTAACATATGATAAACATTAACTTATTCAATAAATAAAAACATATAACTGAAAAAAAAACAGGACATGATGTCAACACAAATGACGGAAGAAGAACTCCAAAATCTCATCCCTCCACTAAAACAATGATTAAACTAACATAAAGTTGCAAAGTATTTTAAAAACTCTGTACTAAAATCACAAACTACAAATACTAGGAGGACACTTAGTGAAAAACAAAATAGCTTCTAAATTTTGGCAAAAGACTTTGTGGTAGTGTATCTTTCCTGCCTACAATCCCTCCATCATCACCAGCCACCTTGGAAACAATACTATTAAGATCCTGGTGCAGTATCTGGTGCCACAGAACATGGATCTTGTTTCAAAGAACTGAGGTGACATGGTTTGACCTGACTCATCTCCTGAAAAAACTGGCTCAAGAACCTGCTTTTATTTAAACTTCCTCAGAGTTTAACTAGAACAAAAGTGGATTCCCAGGCTCTGCTAGCTGAAAATACTTAAACACAACTGGATTAGCTACAACCTCCTGTGGTAAAAGAAAAGACTGCACAAACAAAAGAAATTCTAAAATGCCTAGGAAGGAAAAGGCAGGGGAAGGAGGTATTTGGAAGAATAAAAGCTCTGAAAAACTCCCATGTATTTTTGGGAATTGAGAAAGCCATAAACATGCTAAGAAAAACTTAAAAGACCCTTAGCTCCATCTGTGGTTGACTTTCAGGCTAAAGGCTAACATAGTTTTAAACAGCTTCCCAAAGAGGTGAAAAGCAGTCCAAAACAGAGCCAATCTGGAAAGAGTAGAAGGCTATTTATTATTTTTTTTTTTTAGAAATATGGGGGATGGGTTAGCCTGCTGATGGGTATTAATTTTTTTTTTTTCATTTTCTGATTTAAGGAAACTCCATGGTGACAGAACAGAGAACTACACACTTGACAAGATTACTTCTAATCATAATAAGCTGCACAGTATCACTAGTCACTAAGGAAATGCACATTATAGCCAGAAGATACCACTTCTTAAAACTCTCACATCCATAATTTTTTTTTAAACAGGGAAACTGTAAGGTTGGCAAGGAAATGAAAAGAAGGCAACACTTGGTGTAATGTAATTTATGTAAATTAATGCAGCCACTCTGGAAAACAAGAAAGAGGTTCCTCAGAAAATTAAACACAGAAATACCCTTTCACCCAGTAATTCCACTTCTGGTTATATAACCTAAAGATTGGAAAGCAAGGACTGAAAAGATAAATCATATTTATACCCCAATGTTCACAGCACTGGATACAAGAAGATTCAGCCACTCTGGAAAACAGTATGGAGGTTCCTCAAAAAGTTGAAAATAGAGCTACCACATGACCCAGCAATTGCCACTACTGGGTATTTACCCCAAAGATACAAATGGAGGGATCCGAAGGGGTACATGCACCCCGATGTTTATAGCAGCAATGTCCACAATAGCCAAACTGGAAAGAGACAAGATGTCCATCAACAGACGAATGGATAAAGAAGATGTGCTATATATATACAATGGAATATTATGCAGCCATCAAAAGGAATGAGATCTTGCCATTTGCAACAACGTGGTTGGAACCGGAGGGTGTTATGCTGAGCGAAATAAGTCAATCAGAGAAAGACATGTATCATATGATCTCACTGATATGAGGAATTCTTAATCTCAGGAAACAAACAGGGTTGCTGGAGTGGTGGGGGTGGGGGAATGGGGTGGCTGCGTGACAGACATTGGGTGCTATGTGCTATGGTGAGCACTGAGAATTGCGTAAGACTGCTGAATCACAGACCTGTACCTCTGTAACAAATAATACATCATACGTTAAAAAAAAGAAGAAGTAGAAGATAGCAGGAAGGGAAAAATGAAGAGGGGGAAATCGGAGGAGGAGACGAACCATGAGAGACTACAGACTCTGAGAAACAAACTGAGAGTTCTAGAGGGGAGGGGGGCGGGGGATGGGTTAGCCTGGTGATAGGTATTAAAGAGGGCACGTACTGAATGGAGCACTGGGTGTTATACGCAAACAATGAATCATGGAACACTACATGAAAAACTAATGATGTAATGTATGGTGATTAACATAATAAAAAAAAAGATTATATACTGATAAAAGGGTCAATTCATCCAGAAGCTAAATGAAATACGTAAGAGAAAAAGAGCAGAGAATGAATAAACGCAAAGCTACTTCCTTGAAATGATTAACAGAATTGACAAACCTTTAGGTACAGGAGACAAAGAGATAGAAGACTCAAATTATTTATATCAGAAATGAGAGTGGGGATATTAAAACTACCAAGTTTACAAAAATAAAAGAGAGATAAGACAATACTATAAATAACTGGAAACTGGCAAATTAGATAATATAGGTAAAATGGACATATTTCAGTCCAAAATATGCGTGGGAGTGTATGCTGAATACATGAGGAAGAAAAAAAACAGTGAGTAAGCCAAGAATCGTGAGGCAGAACAAATGGTGTAACTAGACAGCTGCATGATTTCATCAATATTCATATTTACTTTTTTTTATGAGACAACAGTAATGTTGAAAAAGAAAAAAGTGCAAACAAGAATTTATAAAATGTCAGTAATCGAAGGAAGCCTTGGAAATGCCAAGATCATTTTATGATATAGAAAAATTGAAATGGACATGAGTTATAAAAAAATTGTGTAGAGGTTGACCTATACCTTACAAAAGCACATATGACAACATTACAGTATGTTGCAAATATATTTACTTACTTATTTATTTATAAAATATTTTATTTGACAGAGAGAGACATACTGAGAGAGGGACCACAAGCAGGGGCAGAGGCAGAGGGAGAAGCAGGCTTCCCACTGAGGAGGGAGCCCGATGTGGGACTGGATCCCAGAACTCTGGGATCATGAACTGAGCCGAAGGCAGGCAGACGCTTAACCAACTGAGCCACCCACGTGCCCCAGTATGTTACAAATTTAATGCACTTTTTTTTATTCTACAGATTGCTGGGTACTTACATTTTCTGAAAAACTGACTGATATAAATCAATCCTAGCAATTCCCAAATCTGAAACCAATCCTCAACCCCAATTTAAGTTTCATAAAATTAGAATTTATGCCCACTGATGTTAAAAAAGAACCAATCCTAGAGCAGGAGGCATATTAAAAGGCCAAAATCCAGCTTTTAACTTTTATGTTATTTAAGTAACTATCTGATCTCTCCTTTCCTTCCTCTTAAGTATATACTAGTGGTCTGTATAGGATTGCAGTTTGACAGCAATACAGAAAGGTAAGAAGACATATGAGACTAAACCTAGTCTCCACATCAAAATGCATGTAACTTTATTTCCTGTGAAACTAAGTTCTTCCTCATTTCCTTTCCACCTTAGCACAGGCCTTAAATCTGTTTTGTCCCTTATTTCCAGGTACTCACTGGTACACCATGGGACATGAGCGTGTTGGGATTCATGAGGGTGACAAGCTGGTGTAGCAGGTCAGGCTGGCTATCAAATAGCTCAGGTGTCAGCCTCTTCATCACCTCCTCCAACTGCTCTGCTGCCAATGAGGGTACCCCATACCAGGTTTTTGGTTCACCCCTGATTAGATAAAGAGGAGATATATGAAGTCTGGGCATATCCTTGCACATGGAAGAAGTCTTAATATCCATCCCAGCCATTTGGACCCCACTCACCAGTGCAGATAGTTAATAGAGTAACTCCAGTGATCCTCAATATGCCAACAAAATGCTGAGAATACCATGCCTACATACAGCCAGGGAACCTTCATGCCTGAGATGTCTGCATTGATATGGCACAGAACAGACTGATCCAGTACTGGCATTACATTCAGATTCCAACCACTGGTTGCATATTCCTGTTAAGTCCAAGATTTGCCAGGGTAAGTAGGAAGCAGGATGGGGTGAATAAAAACAAACTGAACGAGGCATATATAATATAGAAGACAGTAGTGATTTCAGGGCATGCTATTTGCTTTCATTTAAGAATACAGACTCAATACTAATGATATCTTAATATTCATGATACCTCATGATACCCCAGCCATGATAATTTGCATTATTTCTGAAAGCACATCTTTCTTTTAGGGAGACAGAAAACACTGTAACTCAAAATATTTATCCATAATCCGGATTAAGATTCATCTGTCCTAAAACTAACAAGCACTGTTCATAGGTTTTCTCTTAAGTCACTTTATCCTATTATCAGCTAGCTGCTATGCACTAGGTACAGCAATTAGGCCCCTAATTAATCCTTAAGTAATTTACATCTTCTAAATGTCATAATCATATTATTCTCTTATATGCATCTGTATTACTGATCCAAACCCAAAACAAAAAAAAATGTTATGCTCCAAATCTCACCTGAACCTTAGCTATACTGAGCATACAATATTTCAGACTCTCCATCACTCCCAAACTACTAAAATTATACTACTTATACCATCTCATCCATTTCCTAACTCAGAATTACCTCAGAGTTCAGAAGCAGCTATGAAGAACATTTCTTCAAAATACTGATGGGCAAATAAATCTACCAATCCTTTAGAGCAAAGGATAACAGCTGCATCAAACAACAGACATGACAAAAAGTCTGCACGAAAAAGCTAAGAGTGAGATGCTTTGGGGATTAAGGATTTTGAAAAGCTTCTATCTATTCCAAGAACCCAGAAGGCCGAAGGTACCCACGCTAGGAAATAAGCTCAGAAAAGGTACCTAGATTTTCATCTCTGCCTAATCTTCAAGCTCTAGGCAAGCAGGAAACAAAGAGTTTTAGGAAGATTTATAAATGACCTATCTAAGCACTGAAGAGTCATACAAAGAGCGAATCTAGAAAGAATGGAAGAGTATTCAGGAACAATGTGACAAAAAATACTGTCTGTACAAAAACAGTTTTGAAAAGTCACTTTAAACAAATACAAACTCTAAGGAGCAGCAATAAGAAAATAAGGGGCAGGAAAACTTAATTTCCAGACTCCTCACATGAAAACATTCAAAATATCAACATTCAAAATGCTAACAAAAATTATGAGACATGCCCATAGATGTGATCTCAGTTAAAGACATTTGCTTTAAAACCAAAGATATGAACAAGTTAAATGGGAAAGAATTGAAAAATAAAAAAATGTATTTCATGCAAATTATAACCAAAGGAGATGGGAGTGGGCATGTTACTGTCAAACAAGATAGACTTTAAAAAATACTTAAAACAAAGAACAAATTTTACATTGATAAAAATGGTCAATCTACCAAGAAAATAAGTTATGTACATGTACCTAAAAATTAGTGCCAAGATAAATGAGGCAAAAGTTGATGAAACTGGGGGCGCCTGGGTGGCTCAGTTGGTTAAGCGACAGCCTTCGGCTCAGGTCATGATCCTGGAGTCCCTGGATCGAGTCCCGCATCGGGCTCCCTGCTCAGCAGGGAGTCTGCTTCTCCCTCTGACCCTCCCGACTCTCATGTGCTCTCTCTCATTCTCTCTCTCTCAAATAAATAAATAAAATCTTTAAAAAAAAAAAAAGTTGATGAAACTGAAGGGAGAAAAAGTTCTGCAGTGATAATTGGATATTTTACTACTGCACTGTCAACAATGATAGAGCAATGACAGCCAAGAAGCCAACAAACACAGGTGACACAGACTACACTACCTAACAACACAATTCACATTTCTCACAAGTATAGACAGAACACTCCCCATGATAGGGCGCCTGGGTGGCTCAGTTGGTTAAGTGACTGCCTTCAGCTCAGGTCATGATCCTGGAGTTCCGGGATCGAGTCCCACATCGGGCTCCCTGCTCGGCAGGAAGTCTGCTTCTCCCTCTGACCCTCCTCCCTCTCATGCTCTCTGTCTCTCATTCTCTCTCTCACAAATAAATAAAATCTTAAAAAAAAAAAAAACTATCTTATTTGAGGGGTGCCTGAGTGGCTCAGTCATTAACCATCTGCCTTCGGCTCAGGTCATGATCCCAGGGTCCTGGGATCGAGCCCTGCATCGGGCTCTCTGCTCAGCGGGGAGTCTGCTTCTCCCTCTGATCCTAACTCCTCTCATGTGCTCTCTCTCATTCTCTCCCAAATAAATAAACAAAAAAAATAACATTCCCCATGATAAAATGTTAGGTTATAAAGCAAAACGCAATAAACTAAAAAAAGAGTATTTTAAACCACATACTCTTAAAAGTCATAAGTCAAAGAAGAAATCACAAAGGAAATAAGATACTTTGAAAAACAAACAACACAATTGACACTATAATTTTATGCCAACAAAGCATGTAACCTAGATGAAATGGACAAATTTCTAGAAATACACAACCTCTCAAAGCTGACTCAAGAAATAAAAAATATGAAGACTGATAATAGATGCAAATCAGCAATGTAAGACCTCTGAAAAAAGAAATGCTCAGAAATTGAATAGTTTCACTGATGAATTCTGCCAAATATTTAACATATAATTACACCATCTGTCTCAAACTGTTTGGAAAAAAAACCCAAAAATGATTAAATATTTGTTAACTGAACTTAACGAGGGCAGCATTATATTGATAATGATGTCAGAAAGACATCAAAGAAAACACAGAGCATTACATATTACCTAAGTGGAATACTTCAACAAAATACAAATCATTCAGTCAGTTAAACGTCTGCCTTAGGCTCACATCATGATCCCAGGGTCCTGGGATCCAGCCCCACATCGGGCTCCCTGCTCGGCAGGAAGCCTGCTTCTCCCACTCCCATTCCCCCTGCTTGTGTTCCCTCTCTCACAGTCTCTCTCTGTCAAGCAAATAAAATCTTAAAAAAAAAAAAAAAATAGGGCGCCTGGGTGGCTCAGTTGGTTAAGCGACTGCCTTCGGCTCACATCATGATCCTGGAGTCCCAGGACTGAGTCCCACATTGGGCTCCCTGCTCAGCAGGGAGTCTGCTTCTCTCTCTGACCCTCCCCCTCTCATGCTCTCTCTATCTCATTCTCTGTCTCAAATAAATAAAAAATCTTTAAAAAAAATAAAAATAAATAAAAAATAAAAAATTATATATGATGATCCAGTGAAAGTGTGCCAAAAAGGTAAAATGTTCAAATATGAAAACTAATCAATACAACACATTAGTAGAATGAAGGGGGGAAAAGCCTGACCGTACTAATTGATGTAGAAATGAACTTAAAAATAATCCACATCCTTTCCTAATCATTATGTTTGATAAATACACTTTTAGTTGCACAAAATAAAAATTATGAAGATAGACAATGGTGATGGCTGCAGAACAATGTGAATGCATTTAATGCCAAAGACCTATATACTTAAAAATGTGGTATGTTTTTGGCTCGGGATCAGGGAAATCCAAATGTAAACCTCAATGAGGTACCACCTCACACCAGTCAGAATGGCTAAAATTAACAAGTCAGGAAACGACAGATGTTGGCGGGGATGCGGAAAAAGGGGAACCCTCCTACACTGTTGGTGGGAACGCAAGCTGGTGCAGCCACTCTGGAAAACAATATGGAACTGAACCACCAGTATGGAGGTTCCTCAAAAAGTTGAAAATAGGGGCACCTGGGTGGCTCAGTTGGTTAAGCAACTGCCTTCGGCTCAGGTCATGATCCCAGAGTCGTGGGATCGAGTCCCACATCGGAATCCCAGCTCAGCAGGGAGCCTAATTCTCCCTCTGATCCTCTCCCCTCTGATGCTGTTTCTCTCTCTCTCTCAAATAAATAAAATATTTTAAAAAAAAAGTTGAAAATAGAGCTACAATACGATCCAGCAATTGCACTACTGGGTATTTACCCCAAAGATACAAATGTGGGGGGGGGGGCGGAGCAAGATGGTGGAGGAGTAGGAGACTTGGATTTCATCTGGTCACAGAATTCAGCTGGATAGGGATCAAACCATTCTGAACACCTACGAACTCAACAGGAGATTGAAGAAAAGAACAGAACAACTCTCTCATCAGAAAAGCGACCACTTTCTGGAAGGTAGGACGTGCGGAGAAGTGAGTCCGAGTATTCGGGAGCATAGACAGCGGGGAAGGGGCCTCCGTCAGCCGCTTCTGGCAAGTGATAGAGCCGCGGAGCACAAAAGCGGAACTTTTAAGTCTGCTCTGCTGAGGGATGTCATTCCAGTGGCTAAGCGAGGGGTGGAACCCTCACGGGACAGTGTGGTCTCAGGACCCTTGGGGTCACAGAAAGACTGGGGGTGCCTGAGTTTGGCAGAACTCCCAGGAATCGGAGCGGGGAAGCTGGCTGCAGGGACAGAGCCGAAGCTCAGGCTCTCAGCTCAGGGTTGCCATAAACCATGATCTGCGGCACAGTCGGGCCACTGCTCCTCCAGCAGGGACCCAACAAGCGGCAGATCCGGGGAGACTGCCGTTCCTCCCCCGGGACAAGTTGCTTGGGAGCGCAACGCAGGGATCTGCTGGGTTTGGAGACTCCGCACCCAGTCGGGTGCCAGAGATAGAAACGCGTGGTCACAGGCCGGGTGAGCACGGAGTGCAGCCGGAGACCAGGGAGACGGGAGTGACTGACGGCTTTTCTCTGGGGGCACACTGAGGAGCGGGGCCCTGAGTTCTCAGCTCCTCTGGGGCAGAGATTGGGAGGCCGCCATTCTCACTCTTGGCCTCCAAAGCTGTACGGAAAGCTTGCAGGGAACAAAGGCTCCGGAGAGCAACCCGAGCAGATTACTTAGCCCGGACAGGGCAAGGTTGGGGCAATTCGCCTCTGGCGAAGACATCTGGAAACCACGGCAACAGGCCCCGCCCCCAGAAAATCAGCGAGAACAGCCAGCCAAGACCAAGTTTACCGATCAATGAGAACGGCAGAACTCCAGCGCTAGGGGAATACTGCACATAGAATTCATGGCTTTTTTACCATGATTCTTTAGTCTTTCAAAGTTAATTTTTTTTTAACTGTCTTTCTTTTTTGAATTTTTCTTTCTCCCTTTTTCAACCGACATCTTATCAATCCCTTTTTTAAAAAACATTTTTATTTTTCATTTTTAGAGTCATATTCTATCCCTTCATAGTAGTTACCCTTATTTTTGGCATATATATATATATAAGTTGTTCTCTCTTTAAAATTTTGAGATACTTTCTTCTAACAGATCAAAATGCACCCTAAATCTCTAGTATATGGTTTTTTTCTACTCCCGTCTGATCACATTCTCTCCCTTTTTCTTTTTTCTTTTTTTAAATCCTCTTCTTTTTTCAAACAACTTCTCAATTCGTTTTATAAAATTTTTTATAATTTCCATCTTTACAATCATATTCCATCCCTTCATTACATCAACCCTTTTTTGTACATATATAAGTTTTTCTATCTTTAAAATTTGGGGAGGCAATTTCTTCTAACAGACCAAAATACACCCAAAATCTAGTTAGTGTGTGGCACTGATCTATATATACCAGCCTGATCATATTTGATCATATTCTGGTTTTTTTTGTTGTTGTTGTTTTGTTTTGTTTGTTCTTATCTTAATCTTTTTCTCTTTCTTTTTTTTATTTTTCTTTTTTCTCTCTTTCCCTTTCTTTTCCCACTGCTTCAGGTCTTTTCTGATTTGTTTAGAGTATATTTTCTGGTGACGTTGTTACCCTGTTAGCATTTTGTTCTCTCATTAATCTATTCTCCTCTGGACAAAATGACAAGACGGAAAAAATCACATCAACAAAAAGAACAAGAGGTAGTACTGACTGCCAGGGACCTATTCAAAACAGACATTAGTACGATGTCGGATCTAGAGTTCAGAATCATGACTTTAAAGATACTAGCTGGGCTTGAGAAAAGCATGGAAGTGATTAGAGAAAGCCTTTCTGGAGAAGTAAAAGAACTAAAATCTAACCAAGTTGAAATCAAAAAGTCTATTAATGAGGTGCAATCAAATATGGGGGCGCTAACTGCTAGGATAAATGAGGCAGAAGAGAGAATCAGTGATACAGAAGACCAAATGATGGAAAATAAAGAAGCTGAGAAAAAGAGAGATAAACAACTACTGGATCACGAGGGCAGAATTCGAGAGATAAGCGATACAATAAGACGAAACAACATTAGAATAATTGGGATCCCAGAAGAAGAAGAAAGAGAGAGAGGGGCAGAAGGTATAATGGAGCAAATTAGAGCAGAGAACTTCCCTAATTTGGGGAAGGAAACAGGTATCAAAATCCAGGAAGCACAGAGAACCCCTCTCAAAATTAATGAAAATAGGTCAACACCCCGACCGCTAATAGTAAAACTTACGAGTCTCATAGACAAAGAGAAACTCCTGAAAGCAGCTTGGGAGAAGAGATATGTAACCTATAATGGTAGAAACATTAGATTGGGAACAGACCTATCCACAGAGATCTGGCAGGACAAAAAGGACTGGCATGATATATTCAGAGTATGAAATGAGAAAAATATGCAGCCAAGAATACTCTGTCCAGCTAGACTGTCATTGAAAATTGAAGGAGAGAGGGGCGCCTGGGTGGCTCAGTTGGTTAAGCGAATGCCTTCAGCTCAGTCATGATCCTGGAGTCCAAGCATCGAGTCCCGCATCGGGCTCCCTGCTCTGCAGGGAGTCTGCTTCTCCCTCTGACCATCCTCCCTCTCATGCTCTCTGTCTCTCATTCTCTCTCTCTCAAATAAATAAATAAATAAAATCATTTAAAAAAAAAAAGAAAATTGAAGGAGAGATAAAAAGATTCCAGGACAAACAAAAACTAAAGGAATTTGCAACAATTTGAAAGGGGTCCTCTAAGCAAAGTGACCCTAAAAGCAACATAGACCAGAAAGGAACACAGACAATATACGGTAACAGTCACCTTACAGGCAATACAATGGCACTAAATTCCTATCTTTCAATAGTTACCTGGAATATAAATGGGCTAAATGCCCCAATCAAAAGACACAGGCTATCAGATTAGATTAAAAAACAAGACCCATCGATATGCTGTCTGCAAGAGACTCATTTTAGACCCAAAGACACCACCAGATTGAAAGTGAGGGGGTGGAAAACCATTTACCATGCTAATGGACACCAAAAGAAAGCTGGGGTGGCAATCTTTATAGCAGACAAATGAGATTTTAAACCAAAGACTGTAATAAGAGATGAGGAAGGACACTATATCCTACTTAAAGGGTCTATCCAAGAAGATCTAACAATTGTAAATATCTATGCCCCTAACATGGGAGCAGCCAATTATATAAGGCAATTAATAACAAAAGCAAAGAAACACATCGTCAACAATACAATAATAGTGGGGGACTTTAACACCCCCCTCACTGAAATGGACAGATCGTCTAAGCAAAAGATCAACAAGGAAATAAAGACTTTAAATGACACACTGGACCAAATGGACTTCACAGACATATTCAGAACATTCCATCCCGAAGCAACGGAATACACATTCTTCTCTAGTGCCCATGGAACATTCTCCAGAATAGATCACACCCTAGGTCATAAATCAGGTCTCAACCGGTACCAAAAGACTGGGATCATTCCCTGCCTATTTTCAGACCCCAATGCTTTGAAACTAGAACTCAATCACAAGAGGAAAGTCGGAAAGAACTCAAGTACATGGAGGCTAAAGAGCATCCTACTGAAGAATGAATGGGTCAACCAAGAAATTAAAGAAGAATTAAAAAAATTCATGGAAACCAATGAAAATGAAAACACAACTATTCAAAATCTTTGGGACGCAGCAAAGGCAGTCCTAAGAGGAAAGTATATAGCAATACAAGCCTTATTCAAGAAACAAGAAAGGTCTCAAGTACACAACCTAACCCTACACCTAAAGGAGCTGGAGAAAACAGCAAATAAAGCCTAAACCCAGCAGGAGAAGAGAAATAATAAAGATCAGAGCAGAAATCAATGAAATAGAAACTAAAAGAACAGTAGAACAGATCAACGAAACTAGGAGCTGGTTCTTTGAAAGAATTAACAAGATTGATAAACCCCTGGCCAGACTTATCAAAAAGAGAAGAGAAAAGACCCAAATCAACAAAATCATGAATGAAAGAGGAGAGATCACAACCAACACCAAAGAAATACAAACAATTATAAGAACGTATTATGAGCAGCTCTATGCCAGCAAATTAGATAACCTGGAAAAATGGATGCATTCCTAGAGATGTATCAACTACCAAAACTGAACAGGAAGAAAGAGAAAACCGGAACAGACCTATAACCACTAAGGAAATTGAAGCAGTCCTCAAAAATCTCCCAAAACACAAAACCGCAGGGCCAGATGGCTTCCCAGGGGAATTCTACCAAACATTTCAAGAAGAATTAATACCTATTCTTCTGAAACTGTTCCAAAAAATAGAAATGGAAGGAAACTTCCAAACTCATTTTATGAGGCCAGCATTACCTTGATCCCAAAACCAAAGACCCCATCAAAAAGGAGAATTACAGACCAATATCCCTGATGAACATGGATGCAAAAATTCTCACCAAAATACTAGCCAATAGGACCCAACAGTACATTAAAAGGATTATTCACCATGACCAAGTGGGATTTATCCCTGGGCTGCAAGGTTGGTCCGCAAATCAATCAACGTGATACAATACATTAACAAAAGAAAGAACAGGAATCATATGATCCTCTCAATAGATGCAGAAAAAGCATTTGACAAAGTACAGCATCCTTTCTTGATCAAAACTCTTCAGAGTATAGGCATACAGGGTACATACCTCAATATCATAAAAGCCATCTATGAAAAACCTACAGCGAATATCATTCTCAATGGGGAAAAACTGAGAGCTTTCCCCCTAAGGTCAAGAACACGGCATGGATGTCCACTATCACCACTGCTATTCAACATAGTATTGGAAGTCCTAGCCACAGCAATCAGACAACAAAAAGAAATAAAAGGCATCCAAATCGGCAAAGAAGTCGTCAAACTCTCACTCTTTGCAGATGATATGATACTTTATGTGGAAAACCCAAAAGACTCCACCCCAAAACTGCTAGAACTCATACAGGAATTCAGTAAAGTGGCAGGATATAAAATCAATGCACAGAAATCACTGGCATTCCTGTACACCAACAATAAGACAGAAGAAAGAGAAATTAAGGAGTCGATCCCATTTACAATTGCACCCAAAACCATAAGATACCTAGGAATAAATCTAACCAAAGAGGCAAAGGATCTGTACTCAGAAAACTCTAAAATACTCATGAAAGAAATTGAGGAAGACACAAAGAAATGAAAAAACGTTCCATGCTCATGGATTGGAAGAACAAATATTGTGAAGATGTCAATGCTACCTAGAGCAATCTACACATTCAATGCAATCCCCATCAAAATACCATCCACTTTTTTCAAAGAAATGGAACCAATAATCCTAAAATTTGTATGGAACCAGAAAAGACCCCGCATAGCCAGAGGAATGTTGAAAAAGAAAAGCAAAGCCGGCGGCATCACAATTCCGGACTTCCAGCTCTATTACAAAGCTGTCATCATCAAGACAGTATGGTACTGGCACAAAAACAGGCACATAGATCAATGGAACAGAATAGAGAGCCCAGAAATGGACCCTCAACTCTATGGTCCACTCATCTTTGACAAAGCAGGAAAGAATGTCCAATGGAAAAAAGACAGTCTCTTCAACAAATGGTGTTGGGAAAATTGGACAGCCACATGCAGAAGAATGAAACTGGACCATTTCCTTACACCACACACAAAAACAGACTCCAAATGGTTGAAAGACCTCAGTGTGAGACAGGAGTCCATCAAAATCCTAAAGGAGAACACAGGCAGCAACCTCTTTGACTCAGCCGAAGCAACTTCTTCCTAGAAACATCGCCAAAGGCAAGGGAAGCAAGGGCAAAAATGAACTATTGGGACTTCATCAAGATAAAAAGCTTTTGCACAGCGAAAGAAACAGTCAACAAAACCAAAAGACAACCGACAGAATGGGAGAAGATATTTGCAAATGACATATCAGATAAAGGGCTAGTATCCAAAATCTATAAAGAACTCATCAAACTCAACACCCAAAGAACAAAGAACCCAATCAAGAAATGGGCAGAAGACATGAACAGACATTTTTCCAAAGAAGACATCCAAATGGCCAACAGACACATGAAAAAGTGCTCAATATCGCTCGGCATCAGGGAAATCCAAATCAAAACCTCAGTGAGATACCACCTCACACCAGTCAGAATGGCTAAAATTAACAACTCAGGAAACGACAGATGTTGGCGGGGATGCGGAGAAAGGGGAACCCTCCTACACTGTTGGTGGGAATGCAAGCTGGTGCAGCCACTCTGGAAAACAGTATGGAGGTTCCTCAAAAAGTTGAAAATAGAGCTACCATATGATCCAGCAATTGCACTACTGGGTATTTACCCCAAAGTTACAAAAGTAAGGATCTGAAAGGGTACATGCACACCAATGTTTATAGCAGCAATATCCACAATAGCCAAACTGTGGAAAGAGCCAAGATGTCCATCGACAGATGAATGGATAAAGATGAGGTGGTATGTATATACAATGGAATATTATGCAGCCATCAAAAGGAATGAGATCTTGCCATTTGCAACGACGTGGTTGGAACTGGAGGGTATTATGTTGAGCAAAATAAGTCAATCAGAGAAAGACATGTATCATATGACCTCACTGATATGAGGAATTCTTAATCGCAGGTAACAAACTGAGGGTTCCTGGAGTGGTGGGGTGGGGTGGGAGGGATGGGGTGACTGGGTGATAGACACTGGGGAGGGTATGTGCTCTGGTAAGCGCTGTGAACTGTGCAAGACTGCTGAATCTCAGATCTGTACTTTTGAAACAAATAATGCAATATATGTTAAGAAAAAAAAAAAAAGAAGAAGGTAGCAGGAAGGGAAGAATGAAGGGGGGGAAATCAGAGAGGTAGACAAACCATGAGAGACGATGGACTCTGAAAAACAAACTGAGGGTTCTAGAGGGGAGGGGGGTGGGAGGACGGGTTAGCCTGGTGATGGGTATTAAAGAGGGCATGTTCTGCATGGAGCACCGGGTGTTATGCACAAACAATGAATCATGGAACACTACATCTAAAACTAATGATGTAATGTATGGTGATTAACATAACAATAAAAAATTTAAAAAAAAAACTAGAGAAAAAGCAACAAATGATGCCTAAGCCATGCATTAGAAGAGAAATAATTAAAATTAGAGCAGAGATCAATGAATTAGAAACCAGAAACACAGTAGATCAGATCAACGAAACTAGAGTTAGTTCTTTGAAAGAATTAATAAGATCAATAAACCACTGGCCAGACTTAACCAAAAGAAAAGAGAAAGGACCCAAATTAATAAAATTATGAATGAAAGGGGAGAGATCACGACTAACACCAAGGAAATAGAAACAATTATTACAATTTATTACCAACAACAAAATGCCAATGAACTGATCAATCTGGATGAAATGGAGGCCTTCCTGGAAACCTGTAAGCTGCCAAGACTGAAACAGGAAGAAACTGACAACCTGAATAGGCCAATAACCAGTAATGAGATTGAAGCAGTGATCAAAAACCTCCCAAAAAACAAGAGTCCAGGGCCTGATGGATTCCCTGGGGAATTCTACCAAACATTCAAAGAAGAAATAATACCTATTCTACTGAAGCTGTTTCAAAAAACAGGACCATAAGGAAAAGTTCCAAACTCATTCTATGAAGCCAGCATTACCTTAATCCCCCTACCAGGCAAAGACCCCATCAAAAAGGGGAATTTCAGACCGATATCCCTGATGAATATGGATTCCAAAATCCTCAACAAAATCCTAGCTAATAGGATCTAACAATACATTAAAAGGATCTTCTACCATGACTAAGTGGGATTTATCCCCGGGATGCAAGGGTGGTTCAACAACCGCAAATCAATCAGTGTGATAAAACACATTAATAAGAGGAGGGAGAAGAACCATATGGTCCTCTCAATTGATGCAGAAAAAGCATTTGACAAAATACAACATCCTTTCCTGATTAAAACTCTTCAGCGTATAGGGATAGAGGGAACATTCCTCAAGCTCATAAAATCCATCTATGAAAAACCCACAGCGAATATCATCCTCAATGGGGAAAAGCTGAGAGCCTTTCCCTTAAGATCAGGAACATGTCAAGGATGCCCACTCTCACCACTATTGCTCAACATAGTACTAGAAGTCCTAGCAACAGCAATCAGACAACAAAAAGAAATAAAACGTATTCAAATTGGCAAAGAAGAAGTCAAATTCTCTCTTTTTTGCAGACGACATACTTTATGTGGAAAACCCAAACGACTCCCCACCCCCAAATTACTAGAACTCATCCAGCAATTCAGTCATGTGGCAGGATACAAAATCAATGCACAGAAATCAGTTGCTTTCTTATACACTAACAACGCAACTGTAGAAAGAGAAATTACAGAAACGATTCCATTTACAATAGCACCAAAAACCATAAGATACCTCGGAATAAACCTAACCAAAGAGGTAAAGGATGTATACTCTAGGAACTACAGAACACTCATGAAAGAAATTGAAGAAGACACAAAAAGATGGAAAAATATTCCATGCTCATGGATCGGAAGAATAAACATTGTTAAAATGTCTATGCTACCCAGAGCAATCCATACCTTCAATGCCATCCTGATCAAAATTCCAAAGACATTTTTCAAAGTGCTGGAACGAACAACCCTAAAATTTGTATGGAATCAGAAAAGACCCCGAATCGCCAAGGAAATGTTGAAAAAGAAAAACAGAGCTGGGGGCATCACGTTGCCCGATTTCAAGCTATATTACAAAGCTGTGATCACCAAGACAGCATGGTCCTGGCACAAAAATAGACATATAGACCACGGAACGAATAGAGAACCCAGATACGGACCCTCAACTCTATGGTTCAGGAAAAAACATGCAATGGAAAAAAGACAGTCTCTTCAATAAATGGTGCTGGGAAAATTGGACAGCCACATGCAGAAGAATGAAACTCGACCATTCTCTAACACCATTCATAAAGATAAACTCAAAGTGGATGAAAGACCTCAGTGTAAGACAGGAATCCATCAAAATCCTAGAACAGAACATAGGCAGTAACCTCTTTTGACATCGCCCACAGCAACCTCTTTCAAGATACATCTCCAAAAGCTAGTGAAACAAAAGGAAAAATGAACTTTTGGGACTTCATCAAGATAAAAAGCTTCTGCACAGCAAAGGAAACAGTCAACAAAACAAAGAGGCAACCCACAGAATGGGAGAAGATATTTGCAAATGACACCACAGATAAAGGGCTGGTATCCAAGATCTATAAAGACCTTCTCAGGACGCCTGGGTGGCTCAGTCAGTTAAGCATCTTTCGGCTCAGGTCATGATCCCAGGGTCCTGGGATGAGTCCTGCATCGGGCTCCCTGCTCAGCGGGGAGCCTGATTCTCCCGCTCCCACTCCCCCTGCTTGTGTTCCCTTTCTCGCTGTGTCTCTCTCTGTCAAATAAATAAATAAAATCTAAAAAAAAAAAAAAACTTCTCAAACTCAACACCCAAAAAATACATAATCAAGTCAAAAAATGGGCAGAAGATACGAAAAGACACTTCTCTTTAGAAGACATTCAAAGGGCTAACAGACACATGAAAAAATGTTCATCATCATTAGCCATCAGGGAAATTCAAATCAAAACCACACTGAGATACCAGCTTACACCAGTTAGAATGGCAAAAATGGACAGGGAAAGAAACAACAAATGTTGGAGGTTGTGGAGAAAGGGGAACCCTCTTACACTGTTGGTGGGAATGCAAGTTGGTACAGCCACTTTGGAAAACAGTGTGGAGGTTCCTCAAAAATTTAAAAATAGAGCTACCCTATGACCCAGCAATTGCACTCCTGGATATTTACCCCAAAGACACAGATGCAGTGAAAAGAAGGGCCATATGCACCCCAATGTTCATAGCAGCAATGTCCACAATAGCCAAACTGTGGAAAGAGCCGAGATGCCCTTCAACAGATGAATGGATCAAGAAGATGTGGTCCATCTATACAATGGAATATTACTCAGCCATCAGAAAGGATGAATACCCAACTTTCACATCAACATGGATGGGACTGGAGGAGATTATGCTAAGTGAAATAAGTCAAGCAGAGAAAGTCAATTATCATATGGTTTCACTTATTAGTGGAACATAAGGAATAGCATGGAGGACATTAGGAGAAGGAAGGGAAAAATGGGGGGGGGTGGGAATTGGAGGGAGAGATGAACCATGAGAGACTATGGACCTGAGAAACAAACAGGGTTTTAGAGGGGGGATTGTTTAGCCCGGTGATGGGTATTAAGGAGGGCACGTACTGCATGGAGCACAGGGTGTTATACGAAAACAATGGATCGTGGATCACTACATCAAAAACTAATCATGGAAAGATCCAAGATGCCCTTCAGCAAATGAATGGATAAAGAAGATGTGGTCCATCTATACAATGGAGTATTACTCAGCCATCAGAAAGGATGAATACCCAACTTTTACATCAACATGGATGGGCCTGGAGGAGATTATGCTCAGTGAAAGAAGTCAAGCAGAGAAAGTCAATTATCATATGGTTTCACTTATTTGTGGAACATAAGGAATAACATGGAGGACATTAGGAGAAAGAAGGGAAAAATGGGCGGGGGAACTGGAGGGAGAGATGAACCATGAGAGACTATGGACCTGAGAAACAAACAGGGTTCTAGAGGGGGGAGGGGGGATTGGCTAGCCCGGTGATGGGTATTAAGGAGGGCACGTACTGCATGGAGCATGGGTGTTATATGAAAACAATGAACTTGGATCACTACATCAAAAACTAATGATGTATTGTATGGTGACTAAGATAACATAATAAAATTAAAAAAAAAAAGAAAGAAACATACGTACAGCCTAAGTAAAATAGGTAAAAAAATTAGTAATAGTACAAGCCCCTACTGGAGAGAATACTATATTGTGAAAATACTGCAAGTACTTGCATGTCTATACATACATACATAGTCACATGTCTAAGCATTACACATGCACTATAAGTACCTGGGGACTTCTAACAGTTTGTAGACAATATAAATTGTATACTTTTAAAAGTCTACACTTGGAACAACCACTTCCAAATACGTAACCTAGAGACTCTTACAAATACTGAAAGCGATCCAGCAGAAAATGGATAATAATGGTATAATCTCAATGGAATATTATACAATAGTGAAAAACCAGGTAAGTTCAAGCTTTAGGCAACATGTGAATGATTTTTCAAAGCGTAACATTAACTTCAAAAATTAAGTCAGAGGTACACACAGCATAAGATTTACAAAGCTCAAAAATTAGGTAACATGCTTTTTAGAAATACATTCATATATAATTAAACACTAAAAAATTAAAAGAAAATTATGACAATAAAATTTTTATCTGTCTCCTTTCGGGGCTTTTGAGGTGACACAGGGAGATATGACTTGTGGGGAAACACGGAAATAGATGTAATATTAGAAAACATCATTACATTCAAATGTGGGTTCGAGGATATTATTTAATATTATGCTTTATAACTGATAAATAAACTACATTATTCTGCTGTGGTTTTACAGTATCATGATTAAATTGTTTCCAATTTCCAAAAAGTAACTCAAAGAACACCAAGATGTCAATAAAGGACTACAGGTCATTTCCCAGTTTCCTTAGTTAATACTTTTCAATTTTCCACAATTGATACATAAGACTTTTAAGAATCTAAACTACTGGGGCGCCTGGGTGGCTCAGTCGGTTAAGCATCTGCCTTTGGCTCAGGTCATGATCCCAGGTTCCTGGGATCGAGCCCCGCATCGGGCTCCCTGCTCAGCGGGAAGCCTGCCTCTCCCTCTCCCACTCCCCCTGCTTGTGTTCCCTCTCTTGCTCTCTCTCTGTCAAATAAATAAATAAAATCTTAAAAAAAAAAAAAAAGAATCTGAACTGTTTTTTTATTAAAACACGCTGTTAAGGGGCGCCTGGGTGGCTCAGTCGGTTGAGCGCCTGCCTCTAGCTCAGGTCATGATCCTGGAGTCCCAGGATCGAGTCCCGCATCGGGCTCCCTCCTCAGTGGGGAGTCTGCTTCTCCCTCTGACCCTCCTCCCTCTCGTGCTCTCTGTCTCTCATTCTCTCTCTCCCAAATAAATAAATAAAATCTTTAAAAAAAAAACACGCTGTTCAAATGCTGTTATCTATGTACAGATACCGGTCTCTCTCTATATATTCTCATATAGTTAATATAAGTTAATATACTTACACATAAAAGCTGAGTAAGCCTTCCTAAAAATTTCTCACCTCTTAAACTGCTACTTTTTTATTTGGAACAACTGCCTCATAAGGGTTTACATGGGGTCAATGTATATACAAAGCTGAACCGTATTTGTCCAGGCTCTAGCCATCATGGTAAAACAAAAATGAGAAAAGGAATAACTGCTCAATAATACAGAGATGCATTATCTTTTAGCTTCTTTTTCCCAAGTAAGTTCTGCTTCACCCATACTGTTTGGCTGTTCATAAGAAATTTCTAATGTAATTAGTTAAATCTTCAGACATCTAAATGGGTGTGACTCTACATGAGATCACCTTGGATAAGGTAGTTTTCATATTACTCAATTTGTTCCACACGATGAACACAAATTAAAATGTCAATGAGGGCATTTCCCAATTTTCTTTCAAATTTATATATAAATATGAATAAACTGGTGACAGCAGTTGTTTTTGTCTATCATGCAGATAACCAAAAATGATAAACTTTAAGTATTTAGTTTCAGGGAAATCAGAAGAACCACTGTAGCTCCTAATTGATAAATCCAAGGTTCCATACTATTCCTTGGGGTTTTTTTTTGCTGTCACAAATGCAGAATGGAAACAGTGATGGTAATGGTGGTTATGCACACTGTGGGTTACTGACAGATCAACCAATGCCAGTAAATCTGACCTTTATTCCTGTTATGTGAAAACAGCACTATGTGGTAGGACTCATGAGTACAGATGGTTTCACATGCTAAAATGTGCTGTTAATATGAGTTACAAATCACATTACCTCTTCCTCGGGGGACAGGTTCCCTTTGCTACTGCTTACAGGAAAACCACTGCCAAATTCTTTGGAATGAATGTCTGCTCCATACTCAACTGTGACATCCTCCTCAATGCTGCTCACCAGTCTCCAGAATTCCTTCTCCACAAGTTCTGTAGGTACCATCTGTGACAAAAGATGTAAAAGATGATCACAGCACTTTGTATTTTGGCCCCATCTCTGTATGAACACTAAGACTTATCAGACACTAAACCGTATATCTCTACTCCACAATCACATACATGCACAGGCATGTTGAAGTAGTCAGCCTTGAAGGAATCAGCCATTTCACCAAAGCTCTGCAAAGTGTACTCCTGGGTAGCCTGCTCAAAGCCAAAGGCTTCAGGGGGCCTCTTACACTCCTAAAATAGAAAGTATTTCAGCAAGAAAAAGAAAATAGGCAAACAATCCAAAAAGAACAGCAGGAGAGAGATCTTATGTTCTACCATCCACCTTTTCTTATGTTTCAAGGTAGGATGGTTCCTTCACTATCTACTAAAACTATTCCTTTCTCTTTCCTCATATGGTTCACATCCTTTGTATTATGGTTCTTACTGTTTTAAGTGTGTACAATCTGTCTAACCATTCTTGCTTAATAACTCATAGATAGATGATCAAAACCTGACAGAAATATTAAGTTAGAAAAGGGCAACCATAACATCTACTCTAGTATCCCTTAAAAGCAGGAGCCTAGATTTAAATCACTAAGAACTAAATTTAAAATATTCATATTCAACAGTCATACCGCCATGATACACTTTGGGCATCTCCAGACCCCTCTGGGGATTTCAGGAAGGGGTGGTATTAGGCAGAAGATGTGGTAATTGTCATCGCAGCCATCACACAGAAGTAGTTTATCATCTTCATCCCCTCGGGAGCATATTCGACAAACATATGAGTCAATCTACCAGGAAAAATGAAAATATAAGTGCATACTCCATGATACCTTATCTCAGGTTTCCAAACCACTTATTTTGAACAGCTCCCACCAAACAACTACTACATTATGCTGTACTCATGAGTTCACGATATGGGGAAAAATATGATAGGACATAAACAATTATTAAATAATATAACACATCCAGAAATAAACCATGGTTAAGATGCTTACAGAACTACAAACTAGATTTTTTATATAAGATTTAATGGTACAAACCTAAATCATGAAGCTATAAACTGGCATGGATCATTCAAAAAACTACATATGGTTAATAATAAAATATGCTCACTGCAAGTTGAACATAATAACCCCAACTGACCAAATATCCAGTAACACCTGTTATTGTTATAAAGTTTAACAGGCATCCATTTTCACTCTAAATTGTGTCTTTGATTTTCGTAACGAATTGGTCACCATAGTAGTATGCCGTAAGAACAAAACACTAGGGGGCAAGGCCAAACAACTTGGATACTTAGATACCACTGAGATAACCTAGTATTACCAGATAAAAAACAAAACATATCAATACATTTTTACCAGGATATTAGAAAAACCACCTGAAGTGAGACTAGGCTATACCAGAAGAACCGAGAACTAAAATGATCACTAAAATAAAAGAGGTGACTCACAGAGTAAGACAAAATGTATGATGTCTGTATAAAGCTAGACAGATACATATATACAACTTTCATATTAATATAGGAGACACACATATACATCAATGTACAAATATATATACATATATGTATGTACTTACACACACATATGTACATTAGCTTACTTACCTATGTATGTGTGGCAGTAACCTTTAGTCACAGAAATTTCAATCCTTTCACATATACAATAAAAATGCCTATATATCTTTCCTAATGGCATGTATTTTAACATTACTATTATTCAATTTATCTTGAAACTGCAAACTACCAAAAATTCCATGAACAGTAAAAGAGACTAAAAAATCATAGCTGTATTTTTAAGAAGCGTACTTAATAAAACCCAATACGAGAACTTAACACAATATAAATACTCTAAAGTGTATCAATAAACAAGGCAACACAAGATTATATAGTGATACTACTTATTTAAAGTACAAAAATAAGCAAACCTGTTTTTATGTATTAAAAATTTTTTTTTAAAAAAAAGCACATTTTTCTGTATGCATGCTGTAACAACAAAAAAAGGCAATAGAACTAGATAACCAACTAGATATAGGGGTAACAGAAAAGTCCTAAAAGACTCCCAGACTTCACATTTGGATGACAAGATCTTGCTACAGCCCATAACATAAGAAACACAACGTCAACTGGGGAGGTAATGATAATATAGATAATCCCTAAATAATTAGAAAGAAATGATTAAGAGAAATGCAGGAGCTGAAGTTCAAAACAGAAGTCTATTCAAAGATAAAATTTCTAGGGGCGCCTGGGTGGCTCAATCGTTAAGCGTCTGCCTTCGGCTCAGGTCATGATCCCAGGGTCCTGGGATCAAGCCCCACATGGGGCTCCCTGCTCAGCGGGAAGCCTGCTTCTTCTCCCTCTCCCACTCCCCCTGCTTGTGCTCCCTCTCACTGTCTCTGTCAAATAAATAAATAAAATCTTTAAAAAAAAAAAGGTAAAATTTTTAGGAACATTAGTAGTATCAGAGTAGGAGTGCTCAAACAAAAATTATAAAAAAAGTAAAATTTGCTAGAAAAGAAAAAGGACAATCAAGAAAGAAAATTTACCATTTTATAAACATACAGACTCCAGAATATTCAAGTGATTCTAAAAATCTTTCTAGTAAAAAGTACAAAACAGGAAAAGAACAAAAGGCAAGATCAGAGAAGAGAGACACTGCTATATGAGATGTGGGATTTCTGAAGCATCTGCCAAAAACAAATAGCTTTCACATTATGTCCTACCATACACAGCTGTAAAACAAGCTGACAAAATACTTATCACTGTATTAGAAAAGATTCAGCAGTTTGGTGGAAATTTCAGATTTTAAAAATAAGGAGACACAGGGGCACCTGGCTGGCTCAGTCGTTAAGCATCTGCCTTCAGCTCAGGTCATGATCCCAGGGTCCTGGGATCGAGCCCCGCATTGGGCTCCCTGCTCAGTGGGAAGCCTGCTTCTCCCTCTCCCACTCCCCCTGCTTGTGTTCCCTCTCTAGCTGTGTCTCTCTCTGTCAAATAAATAAATTAATTAAAAAAAAAAAAAGGAGACAAATTTTCCTCCTAACTATAATACCTTGAATATGTTTCTTTCCCTTCCTAACCATCTGTCTGTTATATATGAAGGGCCCAGAAATAAATGGAAGGGAGGAGAATGTAAGCTGGGATAACATAACTTCAAGTTCCACCTAGTTCTGATAATTCAAAAAGAGTGTTAGAAAATCATAGGTTAAGTCCTTCCATGGAGCCCTGGGTGTTATACACAAACAATGAATCATGGAACACTGCATCAAAAACTAATGATCTAATGTATGGAAACTAACATAACATAATAAAAAAAAAAAATCATAGGTTAAGTACTTACAAACTGGGCACTACTGTGACTCCTCCTCAGTTGCATAGTCATCTTGGTGCAGGGCTCTATGCTGTGATTCAAGTCCTCTCTGCGCAATGGTGACATCACTTTCCCATCCTCTCTTGGTTCCTCCTTCATCAAAACAGTGCGGGGGCATATGACACCTTCTTTATCTAGGGCAGTTAGAAACAAATCTGAAAACAAACAAATCTGTTCTCCCATCAAAGTCAACAAACCCACTGTCCCACTTTGTACTTTAACGCACACACTGCTTCTTAGCCCTATTAAGCTTCACCTTTCTTCCGTAAAGTCTTATCCTTAGCCATGAGCCCCAAGCCCATCATCTTGGGACCAGCCCCATAGATCTGCAGCTTCTTCAGCTCTGGATTCTTCTCAATGTCTTCCTCTGTAGGTTCTGGCTATTAAAACAAGGTTTAAAGAAGGAAAGGAGTTACTTATATACATATATACATACATATATAAATATATATTTTAGGCATGATTTAAACTTGCATTATTTGCAAATTATTGTGAGAGGTATTCCAAAAGAGGTCATAGATTAATGTCAATCAACTGCTTCCACTTATTTTTAACTATTTATTAATGATGTATTTTTACCTGTAAGTAAGATGTGGCCAGATAGGAGTTAATGAAAGAGAAATCTGAGTGGTAACTACCTTTCTCAAATGTTTTCAAGCTACAAACAAAATAATTAAATAATTCTGTGTCTGCAAGGTAGTATCATAAAATATATAGCTTATACTAAAGAATTCAATAAATATAAAGAAGTCTCTATAGTTCAGTTGAAGATGCAAATGGGAAGTTAGGAGGATTCCAGTTTGAACTCAGACCAATAGAAGTAACTTTCTTCCCACAAAATAACCAGGGATCCTGGAAAAATGTAAACCCATTATGTGCCATAAATGCATGTATTATATACCATTTTCAGCACGTCTTTTTACTGGATACCATGAGGTATGTTTTATCTGTGTATGAGTCCCTTTTTTTCTACTTTTAAATTAAAGCCCTACTGTAGTTCTTTTTATTTAAAGTTTAAGGTTTTTGGAGATTTTATTCTACACCTATATACAAATACACATAAAAACTTATTTTCTGATTTTGATCTTTTCCTAAAGTAACTTATGCAGGAAATAATATATACTGTACAACAATACCCATGATAAATACAGGATCAACTGGGGACAGAGTGGTGGTAGTAAAAATAATCTCTCACTAATCAGACACAGATCAAGAGAAACAAAGTCTGGAGCTCAAAACAGAGGTTTGTTCAAGGATAAAGTTTCTGGAACCATCAATACATATGTCTGTCCTATAATTTCTTATTGTATTATAATGGTATTCCACAAGTAACTTAAGCTTTTCTTATTATATATTACTGGTATTATTTCTATTTTTTGGTATTATAAACAATGATGTAATTAATTGTACTAATCACATTTTAATTTTCTGTATTTTATATTTTGACATCTTTTGGGAGATCTTGCTGGCCTAGGAAACTTGCTCCGATAAAGGTTAGCTAATTCTTAAATGCAGTAAATTCGTAGTTGAGTCCTCCTTTCACACACAAACCAAGCAATATCACATCCCAACTCCCAACCACCTCCTTATCTAACCTTCACACACTAAGACATTATTTCCCCTTTCCTAAATCAACCTATGGCCAGGTCCGAAACAACTTCAGAGAAAGTCCCTGTGCTCCAAAGCCTGGTGGAATTATTCAAACTATTCAATCATAAGATGTTTATTCCACCCTGCCTTACCTTTCCCAAGGAAACTCCAATAAATGCTGTGGCCTATGCCTTCCCCTTGCTTTCTGTTCCTTACTAAGATTAATGCTTCCTCTTGTGGCCCAGTATGATGTACTATCACTATCACTCTTGTTTCTAGGAGAACTGTAACTTTAAACTTTTCTTTTAGTGGCACTGAACTCTCCATGTTGTCATTCAGTCACTTTTATACATTAAGACCTGTACATAAATTATTAATACCCGTGTATTTGTTGTATACTGTTGTGAAAGATTTATTAATAGAAATTAAAAGAGGAGGGCACCTTTGAAATTTTAATAACTTGAAATTTTAACTTCAGTACAATCTTTTAATACCAACAGTGTACAAAGATGCCTGGTTCCTCATTCTTTACACATTTTGATTTTACCAATCAGTTATATAAAAAGAAACACATCATTATTTTTATAATTTCAATTTATAAATGAGATTAAACACTTCCGAGTTATCATTCAGTATGGTTTACTACAAGACAAAACTTGAAAATAGGTTGTGAAAGATGATTCTATCAGCATAGGAGGCATAAAACTCCTAAGTGCCATTATTTTACAATTTTACATTATATATTCATTATACTACATACATTATACTTAACACCATTATCTTAAAATATAGTTTCCTAGCAAAGTACCTTTTAAAAGAGCTAATGCTTGCTTTCAAATATGAAATAATAGGTATTATTCTTAAACTTTCAGACATCTTACTATCCATTCTTGTACTACATATACCTATGTCCAAACTGGGAAAAAAGACATTAGTCCTAATTTGTCACTTCTTTTCTGCTTTATGCAGAACTTATTTATAATTTTTTCGCTCTTAGTATTATAGAAGTACAATCTCTTTGTTTTGGTAACCATACAGTTTTAAGAATTTTTAAGACCTTTCCAGCAAAGTGAACAACTTCATTCTCAAGAAAGTAAGTGTCTAAAGATTCCTTGATTTTGGGGGCGCCTGGGTGGCTCAGTCAGTTAAGTGTCTGCTTCGGCTCAGGTCATAGTCCCAGAATCCTGGGACTGAGCCCCACACTGGGCTCCCTGCTCAGTGGTAAGCCTGCTTCTCCCTCTCCCACTCCCCCTGCTTGTGGTCCTGCTCTCACTACCTGTCTGTCAAAAAGAAAAAAAAAAGATTCCTTGATTTGGAAAAATTTTTGTATCCTTAGCTGATAATTACTACTTTTGAACAAATTTTACTGATTCCCAAGATTAGAAGCTCACTTTTCTTATTCAGATAATTATCAGATACCACCTTGTTTGAAGAACTAAAGCACTAATGCAGAATCTATCTGAATTGCATTAATCTGAGCTAGATTACCATTTCTCCTTTCTTCCTTCTACATCCAAATATTAAAATATTTTAAAATTTAATATTAGGATTACTCACAAAATATCTAAGAACAAACAGTGCTATCCTAATTTAATATATTTTAGAAATACAAATATCCAAAATTTAATGAGAACATATGTGGACACACAAAACAGGTGTTTTTGTTGTTGTTGTTTTTAAAGACTTTATTTATTTATTTGAGAGAGAGTATGAGGAGGGGGATCGGTAGAGGGAGAAGCAGGCTCCCCACTAAGCGGGAAACCCGATGCAGGACTCAATCCCAGGATCCTCAGTCGAAGCCAAATGCTTAACATCACATCCCAACTCCCGAGTCGAAGGCAGATGCTTAACGACTGAGCTACCCAGGTGCCCCCACAAAACAGTTTTAGCAAGATGAGAAATTTTAAGGCTGTTTTGTTTGTATTTTTAATTTTCTGATATTACACTGTTTGACACGTGAAAACCCCTGCCTGCTTGGGGAGAGACTGCTCCTCTGAGGCTAGCCAATTCTTTGAGATACCAAAGGATCCAGCAAAGAGCTTGCATTTCATACACAAACCAACCAATCTAGAGCCATACTTCCTGTTAGGCTTCAGCACAACAGGAGGGATTATTCTTCTGCCTTAATCATCCCAGGGCACGAGGGAAATAGGGGTGCTCCGACGAGTTAGAGCCCACTGCAACTGTTCAAACCAGCCAATCCTAAACTATTCCTGGCTCTGCCTTGCCTTTCCCTGGAAAACCCCAGTAAGGCCATGACCTAGGCTTTCCCCTTGCCCATGCCCCTTCTACAACCTGACCCATGCTTTTGCTTTGCACTGGGGCACTGTGTGGCAAGTGTCCTGAGTATAAGTGTTTTTCCGAGCTTCCCGAGCTGACTCTGTCTCATAAAAAAATACAGAACAAAAAGTAACAAAAAATAAACAACAATACAAAGTCTGTATAAACCAACCCAAGATTCATAAAGTAACCCCTAAAACTGTATTAAAAAGATGGGCACCTGGGTGGTTCAGTCGGTTAGGTGTCTGACTCTTGGTTTCAGCCCGAGGTCCATGATCTCATGGATCATGAGACTGAGACCCCTCTCAGGCCCTGTGCTCGGCACAGAGTGAGCCTGAGATTCTGTCTCTGCCCCTCCCCCTGCTCATGTTGTCTCTCTCAAAGAAATAAATAAAATCTTAAAAAAAAACTGTATTAAAAGAATATGTTTGTTTTTGAAATGTGTAAAAACAAAACTACCAAAACAAAAATATTTCAAATAATACCCACAAAAATAAAATAACCCATTCATTTTCAATTAAATCCTTACTCAACCAGCTATACATTAAAAATAAAAGAATGCCTGGGGCACCTAGGCAGCTCAATCATTAAGCGTCTGCCTTCGGCTTAGGTCATGGTCCCAGGGTCCTGGGATCGAGCCCCGCATCAGGCTCCCTGCTCAGCGGGAAGCCTGCTTCTCCCTCTCCCACTACGCCTGCTTGTGTTCCCTCTCTTGCTGTGTCTCTCTCTGTCAAATAAATAAATAAAACCTTAAAAAATAAAATTAATTAAAAAATAAATAAATGAAAGAACATCTTATATATATGAACTGAACAAAAACTTTGAAGCTTATGGGGAAAAAAACAGGCACTCACATCAGGCTGTAGTCTTTTTCCCCGCCGACTACAGCTACTGAACTTGGAAGGCTGCACAGACTGTCTTAAGGGAATGCTGTGGGGTTTGTATTCCTTGTCTTTTTCCTCATTGTCAAATGGGTGAGTGTTACACTGCTGGGAACATGAGAAAACATAAGATCAGGAACTCAGTCACATTCATAATCAGCAAATAATGAAGTGATTCCTTTATCTTAAATCTCCAACAATGAAAGCTGTACTTCCTTCTCAATAAATTACACAAATCTATCCTTTATACTTTCTGTGATAACAGCACACATACAATGAAAATTCTTCTACATCTTTGAAACCAGACTACCAGGTTTGAACCTAGGCTTCTATTCTTACTTTGTGTGCCTTTTGCTATCTATTCCAATTTCTTTGTCTGAAAAATGGATAATATAAATATCAAATCCAACAGAATTACATAGATTAAATAACCATTTATAAATATTCATATATACACACAATTTTACAAAATGCTTTGAAAATAATAAAACCTAAACATTACATACCCAGCCAAATCAGTTCCCACTCCTTCCTGAGTTAAACCCAATACCAAAATTTTATCCTTAAACTAACTCTCTTTATCTGAACTACCCTTAGGAAGATTAGTAATTTCATAAGATAATTACCTTATCAAGGAGGATGGCCTAAAATAAGAACTGCTTTCTCTAACTTATACTTTGATATCCTCTCCATAAAAATATCCTAGTAACTCCCTAGAGAGGAAGACTGAAGAAAAATATCCTCCAGTTCTCATGTAGCTGCTCTAGCAGATATGAAATTTCTTCAAAATATACTTCATACTTCTTCACAAACTGAAAAATATTTTCCGGAGCCAATTCCCAAAATTTCTTTTTTTTTTTTTTTAAAGATTTTATTTATTTGACAGAGAGAGATACAGCGAGAGAGGGAACACAAGCAGCGGGAGTGGGAGAGGGAGAAGCAGGCTTCCCGCGGAGCAGGGAGCCCGATGTGGGGCTCGATCCCAGGACCCTGGGATCATGACCTGAGCCGAAGGCAGACACTTAACGACTGAGCCACCCAGGCGCCCCAATTCCCAAAATTTCTATCAATGTACTTAAGATACTAAACCTTGACTATTTAGGAGAAAGCTCAACCCAGAAAAAGGAAGACAAGAGTAGAAAACAAAATCATATTAGGCCCCAAATAAGCTAAGAGCCCTCACCACAAGGTTGGCTCCAGACTGAAACATTTCATAGGGGTAAATGATTCGCTCATAATGAGATCGTAGCAGGGAACCAATATTTTTGCCTGGTGGGTAGTTGAGTCGTTGGGCAACTCGGGTCCAACGACGGTCCTTGCAGATAGCTTCATAGCCACCTTCCTCCATCACAATCTGCAAAGATAAAAGTATAAATTAACTGTGTGCAAACTGAGAGACCTAAAAACAGCAGTGACGGTAAAATATGAGGACTGTGCACTGCCCCCCAATGTCAGTTGTTCCAAGACAAAACGATTTTGTGAAGAAATGCTGGCAGGCTCTCTGCTATCTGCTTTCCGGCCTAGAGACACAAAGTTCAACCACAGGGTCTCCTAGCCAAAGGTTTTTACTTCTTTTCCTCTTTAAAGCAAAAGTACTCTTACCTTACTAAGGCTGTAGAGATCCAATATCCTCCGTTCCACATTGGGAATTTTTAATGAAGAATCTTGGATTTCCCAGAATTTTGCAATCTGGTCCAAATAGTTCAGTTTTACTCTGGTCTGGGCCTGGGAAAGAGAGAGTCCTATGAGACTGGCTTACTCCTTAACCTGACTTTGGTCCAATGTGACTTCCATAAAAAAGTATTGTTTTGTACAATCTATAGTGCCCTACTAGGCTAGAACCTAGATTTTATTGCCTATCTTACCACTAGTGTCTAAAAAGGCTCAACTCAGCTGATTCTTCAATCTGAAAAGAAAGCTCAAAGAGTGATGCCTCAAAGTCAAAATCTTTCATCCCCAAATCTAAAGCATTATCCTTGGACTTAGTAAGGGCTAAGCAAGACCATTTAGGCTTAATCTAATATCTTCCTTAAGACAGCACTCTGTAGCCTATACATGGAAAAAAAATATTTTTCTATGCTATGTCAAAAATTTCTACACGACACCAGTTTCTGAATTATCCTTCTCTTATCCTAAGTCATTTTGGAGTTTCTAACCAGTAACCATGGTCAAAACTCATAATAGCAAAAGAAAATGCCAAATCATTCATATGCTTTCCACATTTAATAGTACCAAGCTGAATATGCAGGCTGTTGATTGCTTTATAAAATAAGATTTGTCTTTCCTACTTACTCTGACCCATATCAAAATACAGTCTTTTCCTATTCAAGAAGAACTAATGTATTACCACCGGTCTTAAGTGCGAAATTTAGCTGCCCATGTATCTGCCCTGAACTTTGCTCTTATGAAAGACATCAGGGAAACTCCAAAATGATAAAACATGTGGGCATGGGTAGGAAAAATCTATCTTTTTCATATGTCTAATTTTAGCCCATTCGATGGCAGAAAAATATGTCATTCATTCCTGAAAAAAAACCCTTCTTCCTGTGCTGTCATTCTGCAGAAGACTTTCTTGAAGATCAGTATTCTGGGAAAAAAGTGGAACTGGCGTCAGAATAAAAATATACCTGCTTTAAAAACTTATATATTTAACTACACTGTTATATAACTACTAGTAAAGCAAGATCACAGCTTATATTCTACCATAATAGGGATGACTTTCCATTTTACCTCCAGTTCATTTAGCCTCTGAATGCGAGGTGTGAATCTGAAGTTGTCAACTTCTACTGCAAAGGGAGGTTGCCAGTCCTAGAAGAAAATAAAAGAACTTATTATGGCACAACAAAACATGTAAAGGTGAGAAGTAGAACCGTTTGTCTCCAATTTAATATTCCTCCCTCTTAAGACTTCCGGTTGCTATTTTTTGCTCCTAAAGGTTCATATGGTTGCCTCTTTAATATCACCTAGTGAAAAAGAACAACAACAACAAATCCAAAAAAAAACCCCTTTGAAACTCCTTGGTACGTATCCTCCCAAAAAACCCCACAAAAAAAAAACAAAATTCCAAATCCTCAGAAAGGGCCTAAAAGATCAATTTGAAAGTAATGAAGCACACCCCAATGCAGACTCGCTCATTTGGGTTCTTATTAATGTGAAGAAAATGTTATATGGAGAAAAAGTGATTCTGAAAGTTGGACCATTATTTATTCCCGCTGGTAATAGTGTTTTAAGAATAGAAGTATATTAATAGTAGTGAGTAAAGTATATACATTCAAACAGAAGAAAATGTAATCCCGTTAAGCATCTGACAAATGAGCAAAATAGCGTGCAGTAAGAGGGCATACGCTGAATTTTCATTTTAGTTGTTTAAAGTGATAGCGTAGACACTTTTAAGTCTGCATTAATTTAGAGAAACCTAACAGTTTCAATGAGCAGTTCTGAGTAAACCTAATCCAGAGGAGAGGCTTGTCTGTGAAACACGAAATTAAATGGTAGGAAGATTCCCACATCCGTTCCTATTTTTACCTGAATTTTTTACAGCATTAGATCAGGCCCAATGGTCAATAAGACAATCCATATTTTTTTGCTTCAGTTACGTATCAAGCTCTTGGGTACGTTAAAATTTTTTTGAATGTAAATATAAAAGACGTTAGTATATTAGGGACGCGTATATTGTGGCACAGCATACAAACAACTTCAAATTCGCTCTTTTCATTTCTAAAATACATCTTTACAACTGCACGAGGTCCGACGATTCGAAACTAGCTCTCTGATACCAGCGTATTACGGTTATTTACAAAACGAGAAATTATACCTACATACAGCATTTAACCAAGAGCAGGAACTACCGAATTATGGCCTTGTTTACTAGTACAGTGCCCAAACGCTCGGAGTTAACGCAACCCCGTTTCCAAATTTTGCTTGAGAACCTTACCGCGGGTGGGCGGATCTTGCAAATACCCGACTTCTCTGCAATGGGCCTGATTTTCGCGATGTAGCCAAGCGGGTCTCGAAATTCGGCCCACGTAGGTTCGAACACTGGGCACTCTGGCGGCGGTAGGAAGTCATCGGACCCCGGCTCCATGTCGCTCTCAGATGCTAATTTGTAAAATGATTTCCTCTTTCTTCAGTGGCCTATGAATCCTTCCTCGCCAAAACGTGGGCCCCAGAAGGCCTGTATTTTCTTTTAACTCCTACAGTTATTTTAATTCATGCAATTGCTCAGGCCTCCCAGTTCTATAACCACCATCTTGACCGTCCAGCTTTTCCGGCTGCTTTACACTTCGTGTCACTCCGCGGACTGATTCTTCAGGCGCTGAAGCATCTTCAAAACGGAGATGTTCTATGTGGGCTAGTAAAAGCTAAAGACACAGAAGGGAGTCCACTAAAACGAAACAAGCGTCACAAACCAAGCAGTCGAGTAACCTTAAATAGTTCTTCCACGGAACAGAAAAGCGCAACTACAAATAAAACCGCCGGATCTTTTTTTAAGGGACAACGGCGCATGTTACGCGTGCGCAGTAGACGGAAAGTCTTAGTGTGGCTGAGCGGTCCTTTCCTTTTTTTCACGCAGAGAATACCCCGTTTGCAGGAACTGGAAGCCTAGTTGTCCCCGTTCCTTTACCCTTGCAATCCACGAGGACATGAGCACCCATTCCAAAGTCCTTGAAACACTTGAAACTTACTGGCTTTTCAGTTACCCACCTGCCTTTATGATAAGGGGGTACCAGTTACAACACTTTTACAATCCTACAAGTATTTGTAGAATACAAATTATTTCTATTCGGTTACGCTATTTCACTTATAACGCGGCTGGCATGCATACATTTTCTTATTGCATTTGAACAAACTCAATATTGCATTTCTTTACACCTAAACAAAGGGGGAGGGGCACTAAACGCTTTTATAAAAATGATTGCCAAATAGATGCATCCCCTAAAAATTAGTTAGAAACACAATTAAATAAAAACTGAGTGCATTATTACAAAGACCTAGTCAAATAATGACATAGGCCCTTCACTGCAATTCCTAACTATCCATACAATCAAATAAAACAACCAGACTGGGAAAATGTGCACTCTAATTTCAATATAAGAAACAAAAAATAGAAAACCTACTTGCCTTCTGGAAGAGCAGTCCCCTTCTTGAACAAACATGGACATTATGCAGCTAGTAAACAAAATGTAAAATACTCAAGTATCAAATAAAAATAAAATACCCACTATTATATCTCAAAGGAATACCATATTCGTAAGAAAGAGTAAACTGTTCTGATCACAACCCCCAGGAAAGTCTAATTTGGAAGGATTATGCAAACTATAGCTTGTCCCTTGTTAGTTTCTACACTGGTCTCTCAAGGGATGCAATCACTGTCCTTGCTATCTCTCAAATTATAATTAGTTATGAGGTGTTATTTCAAAACAAGCTGTTACAGTTAGCTGTCTACAGATTTTTTTACCAGTGTTTTACTTTTATGTCAATAAGAGAAATTTGCTATGATTTGTTGTCCTCCAATTAGCTTAGAGTCAGTTTTACGCTGTGAAATTCATTTTGCGTATCTTATGCTATGTGTTTGAAGGATTGCAAAATAAGGAAGTGCCCATTTATTCCTTTAAAAGTTACTCTTGGGCGCCTAGGTGGCTCAACTAGTTGAGCATCTGCTTCAGCTCAGGTCATGATCCCAGGGTCCTGGGATGAAGACCTGCGTCCAGCTCTATGCTCAGCCAGGAGTCGGCTTCTCCCTCTCCCTCTGCCTCTGTTCTCTCTCTCTCTCAAATAAATAAGTAAAATCTATAAATAAATAAACAAACAAACAAGTAAATAAATTAATTAATTAAATTACTCTAAAAAATTAACTGTTATGCCCCATTTTGACAGCGGAGGAGAAATCTTTGCTTTTAGGTTTCTTGATGTGATTGGAATACTGTTTTATTTAACACTACTCTTGATATTCCTTTTTTTTTAAAGTTTATCCACTTGACCTAGGTTATCAGCATTATTAATTTATTAGATTAAATATATTATGCTTAAATGTTTATTTTATCTTTTTATTTTGTTTTCACCTTCTAGCATTTTCATTTATATTTTTCTTTTATATTTCATAAAATCAGATTTGCCATTGATTACCCTATACTGTTAATCTTTCATATGCTTAAATCTACTTTCCTCCCATAATCTGAGAATCACTTTTTATTAAATAGGTTTATTGAGATAGAATTCACAGAGCACAATATTTTCTGTTTTAAAGTATACAATTCAGTGGTTTTTAGTTTATTTACAGAGTTATGCAACTCTGACCACTGTCAAATTCTGGAACATTTTATTACCTCAGGGAGAAGCCCCATACACATTAGCAGTCATATTCCACCCCCTCACAAGCACTAATCAATTTTCTGTTGCTATAGATTTGAATATTGGATATTTCCTAAAAATGGAATCATGAAGTATATGCCTGACTTCTTCCTTTGTGTCTGGCTTCCTTACTTTCACATAATGCTTCAAGATTCACCCATGTGGTAACATTTTTCAAAATTCCACAAGATTGGCTATTTTAAGCATTTGTAAGTGTACATTTCATTTTAGGTGTGCAAATCAGAATTTTATATTTGATGGCAGAAAAATATTCCATTGTATAAATATACCACATTTTGTTTATTCTTCAGTTGGTGAACATTTGAGTTGTTTCTGCTTTTAACTATTATGAGTAATGTTACTGTCAACATTTGTGTACAGGTTTTTTGCATGTGTATGTTTTTCTCTTAAATATACACAGGCCAATATGATTGCTGGGTTATTTGGTAATTCTATGTTTAAACTTCTCATGAACTGCCAGACTATTCTCCAAACTATCTCTATGACCTTAATTCCCACCAAGTGTGTAAGACATTCTGATTTTCATTTCTTCACAACACTGTTGTTGCCTTATTGATATGGTCATCCTACTGCGAGTGTTGTATCTCGTCATTCTTTTGATTTGCATTTTCTGAATTACTAAAAATTATGATCATCGTTTCATGTGCTCGTTGACCATTTGTAAGTCTTCTTTGGAGAAATGTTTATTCAAGTTCTTTGCTCATTTTAAAATTGGATTGTTTGCTATTTGTTGTTTAGTTGTGTTTTTTAAAATAATCTAAACATTTTCTGTTGTAAGAGTGTGTGAGATCTAAAACAAACAAAAAACTTTTTCCAATTCTGTAGATCGTCTTTTTACTTTTCTAATCATGTCTTTTGAAGTATAAGTTTTTAATGTGATGACTATCTGTATATTTTGCTTTTGTCACTTGGACTTTGAGTGCTTTAAAAGGGAAGGGTTTACTAACCCAGAGTCACAAATATTTATTCCTTTATACTCTCTTCTAAGAGTTTTATAGTTTCAGATTTTACATGGAGTCACCTTTATGTGTACTGTAAATTAGTGGTCCAACTGTATACCTTTGAGTGTAGGAATCCATTTGTGCCAACAAAATTTCATGAAGACATGATTATGTCTTCTTTGATGGGTCTTGGCACCTTTGGTGAGAATCAATTTGCCTTCCATAAGTTTTTTCTTCCCCAGATTCCTAATTCTATTCCATTAATTTATATATATATCCTAATGCAATACCACATTGTTTGATAACTGTAGCTTTGTTGTATGTTTTTAATTGGGAAAAGTGAGTTTTTCAATATTGGTTTGGCTATTGTATGTGTATTGCATTTCCGTATGAATTTTTGTATCAGCTTGTATATTTCTGCAGGGTTTAGAAAGGGAATGTGTTGAATCTGTAGATAAGTTTGGGGTATATTGCCATTTTAACAATATTATAATTTTCTAATTCATGAGCAAAGGATGTCTTCTTATTTACTTAGGCCTTCTTTAGTTTCTTTCAACAAAGTTTTGTAATTTTAGGGGCACTTGAGTGGCTTAGTCGTTAAGCATCTGCCTTCGGCTCAGGTCATGATCCCAGGGTCCTGGGATCCAGCTCCGTATCAGACTCCCTGCTCAGCGGGAAGCCTGCTTCTCCCTCTCCCACTTCCCCTGCTTGTGTTCCCTCTCTTGCTTTCTCTCTGTCAAATAAATAAATAAAAGTTTTTTTAAAGTTGTGTAATTTTAAGTGTACACATTTTATACTTCTTTTATTAATTTATTCCACATCATTTTATTTTGTATGTTATTGTTAGTGGAATTTAAAACATTTCATTTTTTGATTGTTTATTGCTAGTGCATAGAAATGTAATTGGTTTTTCTCTATTGATCTTGTGCCATGCAATCTTGCTAACTTCAGTTATTCTAATAGTGTTTTTCTTGTGGATATTGTCAACCTTTTACAAGAACAAAGCTTAAAGACAAGGTAAGAGATACAGCCAGCAAAATAGAATTTATTCAGGAATATCAGAGGAATTGCAATTTGGGACAAACAAACCATGGTGAACCATAGCCAAGTCCAGAGGAAGAAGGAAAAGAGCATCCTATTATAGAAAGGAAAGGAGGAAGCTGAGAGAGGTTGTTTTGAACAAAAGGATTTTGGAGGAAAAGGGGAGTTTGATGTGGTGGCAGATTCTCATTGGCTGCAGGCAACTAAAGTGGTGAAGGCCTCTAACTGGCTATTCATAGCCTTCACCCAATTAACCCAACCCCTGGCCCAACTCCCTCCAGCAACTCTCAGTTTATTCTCTAGTGTTAGGAGTCCACTTTATTGTTTGCCTCTCTTTTTAGTTTTTTTCCCCTATGTTCATCTGTTTTGTTTCTTAAATTCCACATATGAGTGAAATCATATGGTATTTGTCTTTCTCTGAGTAACTATTTTTGTTGAGCAGAGTACTCTCTGGCTTTATCAACATCATTGCAAATGGCAAGATTTCATTCTTTTTGATAGCTGAGAAATATTGCATTTTAGATATATATATACCACATCTTCTTTATCCATTCATCAGTTGATAGACACATGGGCTGCTTCCATAATTAGGCTATTGTAGATAATGCTGCTATAAACATCGGGGTGCATGTATTCCTTTGAATTCATATTTTTATATCCTTTGAGTAAATAGTAGTGCAATTGCTGAATCATAAGGTATCTCTCTTTATAACTTTTTGAGGAACCTCCATACTATTTTCCAGAGTGGCTGCACCAGCTTGCATTCCCATCAACACTGTAGGAGACGTTCCCCTTTCTCCACATCCCCGCCAACATCTGTCGTTTCCTGACTTGTTATTTTTAGCCATTCTGACTGGTGTGAGGTGGTATCTCATTGAGGTTTTGATTTGGATTTCCCTGATGCCAAGTGATGTTGAGCACTTTTTCATGTCTGTTGGCCATTTGGATGTCTTCTTTGGAGAAATGTCTGTTCATGTCTTCTGCCCATCTCTTGACTGGATTATTTGTTCTTTGGGTGTTGAGTTTGAGAAGTCCTTTATAGATTTTGGATACTAGCCCTTTATCTGATATGTCATTTGCAAATATCTTCTCCCATTCTGTCAGTTGTTTTTTAGTTTTCTCGACTGTTTCCTTTGCTGTGCAAAAGCTTTTTATCGATGAAGTCCCAGAAGTTCACTTTTGCTTTGGTTTCCCTTGCCTTTGGAGACATGTCTTGCAAGAAGTTTCTGTGGCTGAGGTGGAAGAAGTGGCTGTGGCCAAGGTTGAAGAAGTTACTGCCTATGTTCTCCTTTAGGATTTTGATGGATTCCTGTCTCACATTGAGGTCTTTCACCCATTCTGAATTTATTTTTGTGAGTGGTGTAAGAAAGTGGTCCAGTTATTATTTCCTATTTCTTAAAGAGTACTATATTTTTTTGGTATAATATATCTCACCTATGGCCTGTCCACAAACACAGAGAAGTTATTAGAAAGTGATTTTTATTAAAATCAAAATTAAGATACTATTTAAAAATATGATGTGAGGGGCACCTGGGTGGCTCTGTCGTTAGGTGTCTGCCTTCGGCTCAGGTCAGGATCCCAGGGTCCTGGGATCGAGCCCTGCATCGGGCTCCCTGCTCAGCAGGAAGCCTGCTTCTCCCTCTCCCATTTCCCCTGTTTGTGTTTGCTTTCTCGCTGTGTCTCTCTCTGTCAAATAAATAAATAAAATATTTTTTAAAATAAATAAATAAAAATATGATGTGACATTATGCAACTAAGTGGAGCTATAAACAACAGGATTCTGTTCTTACCACTTCCGTTTGCAGCTATAAACCACTTCAGCAAAGTTGCAGGATACAAAATCAATGACAAATATCAGTTGCATTTTTATACAGTTGAAATAAACAATCCAAATATAAAATTAAGAAAATAACAATTTCTTGCATTTCTATACACTAATGATGATGTAGCAGAAAGGGAAATTAAGAAAAAAAATCCCAGGGTTACCTGGGTGGCTCAGTCAGTTAAGCGTCTGCCTTCTACTCAGGTCATGATCCCAGGGTCCTGGGATCAAGCCCCGCATCGGGCTCCCTGCTCAGAGGGAAGCCTGCTTCTCCCTCTCCCCCCCCGCTCATGCTCTCTCTCGCTATCTCTGTCTCTCTCTCAAATAAATAAATAAATACAGAAGGAAAGAAAGAAAGAGAGAGAGAGAGAGAGAGAAAGAAAGAAAGAAAGAAAGAAAGAAAGAAAGAAAGAAAGAAAGAAAGAAAGAAAGAAAGAGAAAGAAAGAAAGAAAGAAAGAAAGAAAAAATCCCATTTTCAATTGCATCAAAAGGAATAAAATAGCAAGGAATAAACTTAACCTAAGAGGTGAAAGACCTGTACTCTGAAAACCATAAAATATTGATGAAAGAAATTGAAGATGACACAAAATGATGGAAAAACATTCCATGCTCATGGATTGGGAGAATAAGTGTTGTTAAAATGTCTATCCTACCCAAAGCAATCTATACACTTAATGAAATCTCTATTAAAATACCACCAACATTTTCACAAACCAGATAAAAAGTCCTAAAATTTGAATTGAACACCATAGATCCTGAGTAGCCAGAGCAATCTTGAGGAAGATGAAAAAAGCTGGAGGTATCATAATCCCAGATATCAAGATATATTGCAAAGAATTAAAACAGTATGGTACTGGCACAAATATAGACATAGATCAATGGAACAGACTACAGAGCCTAGCAATAAACCTACAATTATATAGTCAATTAATCTGTGACAAAGGAGGTAAAAATATGCAATGGGAAAAAAACAGTCTTTTCAAGAAATGGTGTTGGGAAAACTGGACATGCAAAAGAATGAAGCTGGACCACTTTTTTTTTACAATCTATAAAATATAGGGGCACCTGGGTGGCTCAGTCAGTAAGCGTCTGCCTTCAGCTCAGGTCATGATCCCAGGGTCCTGGGATCGAGCCCTGCATCGGGCTCCCTGCTCAATGGGGAGCGTGCCTCTCCCTATTCCTGCTGCTCCCCTGGTCGTGCCCTCTCTCTCTCTCTCTGTCAAATAAAGAAATAAATAAACTCTTTTACATATATATGCATATGTAAAATATAATATATAATAATATATGTAAGATATACTTTATATATATGTATACATATATATATATTTTTTTAACTCAAAATGGGTTAAAGAGCTAAGTGTGAGACCTGTAACCATAAAACCCTTAGGAAAAAATATAGCATCCCTATATGACCCAACAATTCTAGTTACAACTAAATATCCAAAAGAATTGAAAATAAATACTCAAACAAAAGTTCCATATGAATGTTTAAAGCATCAGTATCCATAATGGCTATAAGACAGAAACAATGCAATTTTACACCAACATATTAATGGATTTTTACAAGTGTGGTAGGTATATACAATGGAATATTATTAACCATAAAAGGAATGGAGTAATGATACATGTTACAACTCTAATAAATCTCAAAACATTAAGTGAAAGAAGTCAGATACAAAGTGTTACATACAGTATAATTCCTTATATGTGAAAGTTCCAGAATATGTCAACTTATTGAAACAGAAAACAGATAAGTGTTTTCAGGGAATGAGAAGTAGAGAATAGGAAGATTGCTTAATGGGTTCTATAACTGCTTTGAGGGTAATAAAAATGTTTTGGAAATAGATGTGCACAACATTGTGAATGTACAAAATGCCACTGTTTTGAACACTTTAAAATAGTTGATTTCACTCATGAGTGGAATTGAAGAAACAAAATATATGAGCAAGGGGAGAAATAGGAAGAAAAAGAGAAAAGAAGAAGATAAAGTGAGAGAGACAGAGAGAGACAAACCAAGAAACAGACTCTTAACTCTAGAGAACACACTGCTGGTTACCAGAGGGGAGCTGGGTTGGGGGTGGGTGCAAAGGGCGAAGGGGATTGTGGAGTGCTTTTGTGATGAGCACCAGGTGATGCATGGAAGTGCTGAAACATTATATTGTACACCCGGAACACTAATATAATACTGTATGCTAACTAATGGGAATTTAAATGAAAACTTAAAAAATAAAGTGGTTGATGCTATGTTCTATGAATTTCATTTAAATAAAAAAACATAATACTGCTTTGTCCTGTGTCAAAAATATTTTAGCCTCATAAGTATTCCACTTCAAAATTACATTGTTTTAAATTCATTTTTATGTAACTTGGGTTTGCTCTTTATTTTCCAAAGAAATTGAATTTTAGTCTTAAAGTATAAAATAGAATTTTGTGATAGATGAGTTTAATAATGGCTGTGGAGAAGTATTTCATTTTACATAAAAAGAAGCTTCAAGGCTTACTTGTAAATGGTCTAGGCAATGGCAACTTTTCCCTTCCTTTGTATTCTACAGGAATGAGAAGAGGCTTGTGTGTATCAGTGTCTCTTAGGGTAGGCACCAATACCATACTAATGGTTTTACACATTAAGAAATCACTTGTGAAGCATCTTAAACATTCTTTTAAATTAATGACAAGTTACATGGATTTTTTAAAACTTATAAGTAGCTTTTATTTTTAAATGTGCTTGAAAAAAATGTAAAACATCAAAGAAAGGTATAACCAGCTTCTAAGACCCAGAGTTAGGTCAGAATAATAATAATTCAGTTTAAGTCTATGAAGTCAACAGAATAATATCTCAGAATCAGAGAGGCTTATGTTAGCATTTCCTCTATGATAGTCATAAAATGACCTAGATATGTCATTTTATTCTTTTTCTTCCTCATCCTTGTCATCTTTTCCTCTTCTTTTTTTTTTTTTTTTAAAGATTTTATTTATTTATTTGAGAGAGAGAGAGCACATGAGAGGGGGGAGGGTCAGAGGGAGAAGCAGACTCCCTGCTAAGCAGGGAGCCTGATGCGGGACTCGATCCCGGGAGTCCAGGATCATGACCTGAGCCGAAGGCAGCCGCTTAACCAACTGAGCCACCCAGGCGCCCCTTCCTCTTCTTTTTTATGGCAGTACCATTTGTGTTATGGATTTTCTTTTACAATTTATAACCTGCAACATTGTGTAGTATGGAAAAGAGACCCAGATAAAGTAGATGGCAATATTAATTATTTATATAGTTCTTTGGATAATAATAACAAAAGAAGATTTTAAATGCTAAGAACTGTTTAATTCTGGGAAAACAAAAATGATAAATTGTAAGTACTTAAAAAGATTCTTTTTGGGGTCATCAATTTGAAATTGACATTTTACTAGTTCAGCAAAAAAAAATTTACTTTTTCAAGGCAAAGAGAATTCTTGAGTATCAGGAAATAAATTTATAGTATAGTTATATACAAAATTAATTGTAATAAAAGCTCTATGAAGTTTTAGGGTGCATAAGAAATGAATGCAATACCAAGTATTTAAGCAGCTATAATTATAGAAAGAAAAGGAAAAGGAAACGAAAATTGCTAAGGAAAATATTATTTTCATCTAGTATATGCTTGCTGGAGATATAGCACTACCGTAGGCTTTGAAGACAGAATAAATATTTCAATATTTAGCAACTCTATGAAATCAGGACCCTTGATTTGTCATGTTATAATTACAGTTTTATCATGATGACCAGTTTTGAAAAAAACAAATAAACAAAACTTTTATTGTCTGATTCTCATTTTTAAAATGTAAAAATTTGGGTGCCTGGGTGGCTCAGTCATTAAGCATCTGCCTTCAGCTCAGGTTATGATCCCAGGGTCCTGGGATCGAGTTCTGCATCAAGCTCCCTGCTCAGCGGGAAGCCTGCTTCTCCCTCTCCCACTCCCCCTGCTTGTGTTCCCTCTCTTGCTGTGTCTCTGTCAAATAAATAAATAAAATCTTTAAAAGAATGTAAACATTTCATTATACTGAGTGTGGCAATCATTTCCTTTATAAATCAACTAATTTTAAACTTGAGGCTTTTTTGCAACTAAAATTGTAGTAATATTTATCTATTATTTTCTGCAGCAGTTTTTGATTTTGTGTTTACATATAATAAGTTTTACAGTTCTATAAATAAATATATGGAGGCAAGGAAATGTGAAAGTATTATGAACAAAATTGTTCAGTTTAGCAGCCTTAAGACCACTTGAATGAGAGTACTAAATTACAAAAATAAACTGCATTGAAATCAGGATCAACACAGATGGTAGGCTCAACTACACAAATGCCCTCATTCTCACTCTTAAAAATAGGATGTAAGTTAAAGAAAATATTTGAAGTCTTAATATAATTATCTTATCAGGAGACTTGAAACTGGACTGAAGATATCATTAGGTGATATAATAAGGTAGCCCAAGATAAAAATTTGATTTAGGGTAACAGAAGTGGAATTTTAAAAACACGAGAATGTAAGATTTATGATAAGATTGGCTAGTAACTGGAGGGTATGGAAATGGGGAAACCTTGCAATTTTCAAGTCTAGTAATTGAGTGGGACACATAAGTTACAATACAGAGAAATAATACATGAGTAATATATATGTTAAGTAATAATACAGTATGTATCACATATGTTATAATTAATATGCATAGTATATATAAATCATATTATTACTAACATACTATTTATATTAATATGTATTCTCTATATGTTAATACTATAATATATATGGTAGTTATAAATAATTATATATATGATAATATGTACTAATTATGTGTACACTAATGTAGTAACTATAATATGTGAGTTACATAGATTAGTGTAATATATATACATTATATACATGAATATACATTACACATATACTTACTATAGTTCTCTGTATAATACGTAATAATACAGAGAAAGTGAAGGTAACATTGGGTAGAAATGAGATAAAGAATTCATTTGAGGGGTACCTGGGTGGATCAGATGGTTGAGCATCTGCCTTTGGCTCATGTCATGATCTCCAGCTCCTGGAATCGAGTCCCACATTGGGCTCCCAGCTCAGTGAGAGGTCTGCTTCTCCTTCTCCCTCTGTCTCTCTCCCTGCTTTTGCTTTCTCTATCTCTCCCTAAAATGAATAAATAAAATCTTCTTAAAAAAGAATTCATTTGAATTCATTTCAAGATAAATCTTTATATTTGGGTACCAAATACCTTATCACATAATGAATTCAATCTGTGCTTGCCATATCCAAACACTATGTAATTACTAGTATAATTTTGATACAAGGTATTAAATTTCATTAAATCACACTTGCTGTAATTTGATACATCATTGATTTTAAGTACTCCAATACATTATATACCAATAAGAAAAACACTGCTGATTAAATATAAGGCTAAAATGCCTTAAAAAATCTTAAAAGCGGGCGCCTGGGTGGCTCAGTCGGTTAAGCGACTGCCTTCGGCTCAGGTCATGATCCTGGAGTCCCGGGATCGAGCCCCACATCAGGATCCCTGCTCAGCAGGGAGTCTGCTTCTCCCTCTCCCGCTCCCCCGTCTTGTGCTCTCTCTCTCACTCTCTCTCAAATAAATAAATAAAAAATCTTTTAAAAAAATGTTAAAACCTTTCCCCAATATTGGAGATGTTAAAAAGTAACAATATGAGAATTCTGAATATATAAAAACATTACTTTTTGTGACATTAGAATCTTTCTTTCACTTTTCATTGTTTTAGAAGCATCCATTTCTGTCATATCACAGCTTGTCTCTATTTGTGATTTCATCAAATTTAGGTTTCTCTTTTCCTGAATAATCCGAAGGTATAAATTCACATACGATAAAAACTGCATCCACCTAGATTTAACACTTTTCTACTTGTCTATTTAGAAAAGTAGGAAGTCACTTGATGCTTTCAGGTAGAAGAAATAATTTATGGGGCGCCTGGGTGGCTCAGTCGTTAAGCGTCTGCCTTCGGCTCAGGTCGTGATCCCTGGGTCCTGGGATCGAGCCCCGCATCGGGCTCCCTGCTCGGCGGGAAGCCTGCTTCTCTCTCTCCCACTCCCCCTGCTTGTGTTCCCTCTCTGGCTGTCTTTCTCTCTGTCAAATAAATAAAAGCTTTAAAAAAAAAAAAAGAAATAATTTATAAATTTTACCTCTTAGTCATTAAAATAATTATTTTAGTTCTGTAACAAAATATATATGCTATATAAAAATATTTTAAAACTATAAAAAAGTAAAATTTAAAATTAATAGTGACATCCCCAGTTGATGAACTAGGAGACCCAGTCTACCTGTCCACAAGTATCGGTAGACAAAATAAGCTCTGGGAGAGCTCAGGTGTTGTCTTACAGAAATTCCATTGAGGGAGACGAGTGGGGACATTAACTTTGTGTCATCCTATGACTACAATAAGTCATCCAACCACTGTGAAGCATGAGAAATCAATGGGAGGTCAAAGTAATAGTGCCTCCCTACAAGCAGAAAGCTGACCACGTTTTGGATGGTAGGAGATGTGCAGACTTGAGTGCCCAGGGACAGAGCTGAAGATAGGGCAGTGAGGAAGGAGGCTGTTGCAGGAGGCTACTGGCAAAGGATTAGAAGCCGCAGAGCACAAACTGGGGACTTCTAGAAGTCTGCCATGGTGCCTGGCTTATAGATGCTGAGGTTGCCCATTGGAGCAGAATCCCCGGTGCGACGGCATGGTCTGGGGATCCCCAGTGATGCCAGAAGAATAGGTGGGGCCTAGATCCTGCACAGTTCCCAGGCATAGGTGTGTGGAAACCTGCTGGGGATGATGAGGCTAGGTGCTGGCTTTGTGATCTGTGTTGCCATAAAGTGGGAAGTGCTGATCTATCCTGTGACCACTTTCATGGGTTGGGTCCAGCCAAAGGTAGACATGAGGAGGGAGGAAAAGTGGCGGTCTGCCCACGGGAGTCCCTAAAAGTTGGACTTTGGAAACTCAGTCCCGAACCTGAGAGAAAACAACGTAAATGACATTAAGTAAGTACTTAAATACACGACACCATAAGTACATACATACATATATAAGTAGATCAATCAATAACTAAATAAGCATGTGAATACAGAGTTCTGACAGAAAACAGGGGACACAAGTGCGATTGATTGCTCTTCCGAGAGGGCACCCTCAAGAGTGGGGAGCCAGGAATTTTCAGCCCTGGGACTAGAGAGGGAAGGCAGTGCCATTTTCTTTCTTTCTTTTTTTCTTTTTATAGATGCACCAACGTTTATTTATTGAGCTGCCTTTTTTTTATTATGTTATGTTAATCACCATACATTACATCATTAGTTTTTGATGTAGTGTTCCATGATTCATTATTTTCGTATAACACCCGGTGCTCCATGCAGAACATGCCCTCCTCAGTACCCACCACCAGGCTAACCCATCCTCCCACCCTCCTCCCCTCTAGAACCCTCAGTTTGTTTCTCAGAGTCCATCATCTCTCATGGTTCGCCTCCCCCTCTGATTTCCCCCCCTTCATTCTTCCCTTCCTGCTATCTTCTTTTTTTTTTTTTTATAACATATAATGTATTATTTGTTTCAGATGTACAGGTCTGAGATTCAACAGTCTTACACAATTCACAGCACTCACCATAGCACATACCCTCCCCAATGTCCATCACCCAGCCACCCATCCCTCCCACCCCCCACCAATCCAGCAACCCTCAGTTTGTTTCCTGAGATTAAGAATTCCTCATATCAGTGAGGCCACATGCTACATGTCTTTCTCTGACTGACTTATTTCGCTCAGCGTAATACCCTCCAGTTCCATCCACGTCGTTGCAAATGGCAAGATCTCATTCCTTTTGATGGCTGCATAATATTCCATTGTATATATATACCACATCTTCTTCATCCATTCATCTGTCGATGGACATCTTGTCTCTTTCCAGTTTGGCTATTGTGGACATTGCTGCTATAAACATCGGGGTACATGTACCCCTTCAGATCCCTACATATGTATCTTTGGGGTAAATACCCAGTAGGAGGCAGTGCCATTTTCATCCCACCCATCATTGCTGAAACACTTTAGGGAGGAAAGCACCGCCACCTACTGGAGTCCGGGAACTCTCACAAGTAAGCCCTGCATCCCCATGCCCTGGACAAGCCTTTCTCCTAGGGCAAGTCCTGCCTGCAGTCTGCACAATAGGCCTCTTCCCCAGGAAACCAGCACACACAACTGCTCCCACCAAGTTTCCTGAGCAGAGAGAACTGCGAGGCTTCAGCTTTAGGGGAAAGAGTATGTAGCATCCTTTCTACTTTAGGTCTTTCATTGGCTTGTGATTATTTTTTCAGTTACTCTCTTGTTCTTTCAATTCCTTCTCTTCATTCCTGGTACATTTTTATCTCTACTTTATACATATCCCTTTCTTAGATTTGTTCCTTTTCACTGTTTTTTTCTTTTTTTAAAAAATCTTTTCAACTTTTTGTGTATTCTCTTTCAATTTTCATTTTCATGGATACTTTCCAATACACACATACACACACACACACACACACACACACACAGGAATATAGGTCTCAGATTTGACTCATCTGGTTGTGTTTATTTTCCTTCTAATCTTGCAATCTAGATTCTTTGCACAAGCGGTCCAAAACACATCCAGGATCTGCTTTTGTTGTTATCGTTTTTTTTGTGGTGCTGGGGGTGTCTGGTACTTTTGTTGTTTCCCTGTTTGTGTTTTCTTCTTTCTTTTCCTTTCTCCTCTCATCTTCAGGACAGCAGGACCCAATGGAGAAATTCACCCCAGAAGAAAGCATAGGAACTCGTCCTCACAGCCAGGGATTGAATCAATATGGGTATCAGTCAGATGTCTGAAGTAGAATTTGAAACCATGGTCAAAAGCATACTCGCTGGGCTTGCAAATGAAAAAAGAAGAAAAGAAAAGAAAAGAAAAAAAGAAAAGAATGGCTCTAGAAAACCCATCACTCTAGAGACAAAAGTACTCCACTCTAGTCTGGCCAGAGTGGAACATGCTAGGACCAAGAGGCAGGACCAAGTGGAGAGCATCAAACTGAGCATGGCCGGAGCAGAAGAGCCAATCAGTGCTCTAGCAGAGATAATATGGGGAAAAATAAACTTGAAAAGAAGAGCACAAGACCACTATTTGATCACAAAACCTGTCTTAGGGAATTTGGCCATCATATTAAGCAAACTTCTATTCCTATTGCAGGAGATATGGAAGAAACAAGCATGGAAAGAGGGCAGAAGAGTTAGTGGAAGAAGTTATAGCTGAGAATTTCCCTAATCCGGGGAAAAACACGGGTACTTTAGTCCAAGAGGCACAGAGAACTCCCCTCAAAATCCACAAAAATAGGGCAACCCCACGACCTATCAGACTGATACTTGCAAATGACAGGGAGAATGAGAACAGTCTGAAAGCAATTTGGAAGAAAGGTACTGAACTAACAAGGGTAGACACAGAAGGATTGCAGCAGACCTGTGCACAGACAGCTGGTGGGCCAGGAAAGGACTGGCATTTTGTCTCAATGGGAAACATATGCAGCCAAGGATCCTTGATCCAGCAAGGCTGTCATTCAGAAGAGAAGGAGAGATCAAGAATTGCCATGACCAACAAATACACAAGGAATTTGGGAACCCTAAACCAGCCCTGCAAGAAATAGTAAAGCAGACCCATTGAGCACAGAGACACCAAAAGTCACAAAGCCCAGAAAGGAACAGTCACAATCTACAGACACAATGACCTTACAGCTTACACAATGGCACTGAATTTATATCTTGCCATCACTACTCTAAATGTAAATGGACTAAATGCTCCAGTCGAGAGACTCGCGGCAGCAGGATCTAGAAAATGCACACCACACCACACCAAATCACGTGAAACCACAATGCAACAAGACCATGGAGAGCTGTCGTACAAAAGACTCATGTCTGGCCCCAAGACACCTCCTCATGGACAGAGACGGGGTGGAGAACCATTTGTCATGCCAACAGACATCCGAAGAAAGCTAGAGTAGCAATACTTCTCGTAGACAAATGAGATGTTCAGCCTAAGACCGTGAGAAGACATGAAGAAGGACACTATAACCTACAAACAGGGCCTACCCAACAAGAATGTCTAACAACGGTACATATATATGCCCCTATGATGATAGGAGCAGCCACACAGGAGCAGCCACGTAGCAATTAATTACCACCTTAAAGCCACTCATTGATAACAAGGAAATGATCCTACTAGGGGACATGAACATCCCACTCACAGCAAAGGACAGATCATCTAAGTAGAAGAGGAACAAGGAAACAAGGGCTGAAATGACACACAGGACCAGGTGGCCTTAACACACCTATTCAGGGCATTTCTAAGGCAGCAGAATTACACCTTCGCTTCCAGTGCCCACGGAAGAGTCTGCTGAGGAGATCCCATTCAATTTTCATTACATGTGCGCATGTACTTTTAAAGTTGTTTTGAGGGCTCCTGGGTGGCTCAGTCAGTTAAGGGTCTTACTTCGGCTCAGGTCATGATCCCAAAGTCCTGGGATCAAGCCCAGCCTCAGGCTCCCTGCTCAGTGACGAGTCTGCTGCTCCCTTTCTCTCTGCCTCCCACTGCCCCTGGCTCATGCTCTCTCTCTCAAATAAATAAATTAAAAAAAAAAAAGATAAATAAAAACCATCTAAGTGACCTTACGTGCTTTATGCAACAATTCATGAATCAGGCCATAACCACTTAGCAGATGGAAAAGAGCTACACTGAGGTATACAAAATGACAGATTTTTTAATAGGCAGATGGTAGTGAAAGAAGTTATAATAGGCTAAAAAGTGGGTTGATAATCTAAGGTCACTTTCCTTTAGGGGACTGTTGGGGTCTATCAGTCCTGACCTAACCAGTGTTGACCAGGCAATTCCTGATTGACTTGCTTAACATTCCATATTTGGGGGAGCCAAAACTCTAATTATCCCAATTTGGTGAGATGGGTCTTGGCTTGAGCCTCTCCTTTCCAGGCCTGCTGTTTTGTAGTTAACAAGTCAAAACCATTACAGGAGACAAAGGACATTATATATTGACAGATGAGCAAATCAACCAAAAATATATGACAATCAGATATACACACCAAAAAACAGAGCCCCAATTTATGAGGGAAAAAAACACAATAATCCATACTCAATAATAGATAAAACAATTGGAAAAAAAGATGAAAAAAGAGAGGAATTGACACAAATAGAACACTCACTCCAAATGTATAGTGAACTATACCTTCCTCTCAAGTGCACATTGAACATTCTACAGGATAGACCATATCTTAGGTCATAAAACAAACCTCAAAAAATTTTAAGAAGCTGAAGTCATATGAAGTATCTTCTACACCCACAATAGGATATAGCTAGAATCAGTAAAACAAACAATTCACACCTCCTCACCGAAAATTATCAAATATGTAGAAATTAAGTAACGTACTATTACTGGGTGCTTGAGTGACTCAGCTGGTTAAGTGCCTGACTCCTGATTTCCGCTCAGGCCTTGATTACAGGGTTATGAGATCGCCCCTCATTGGACTCCACGCTCAGCAGGAGTCCGCTTGAGATTCTCTGTCTCTTCCTCTGCCCCACCCCCTGCTCACCCATACTCTCTCTCAAATAAATAAATCTAAAAAAACCAAGACAAAACAAAAAAATCAAACTGCCAGTTTGGGCCAAGGAAAAAAAAATCACAAGTGAAATTAGGGAAAACCTTGAGTAAAATGAAAATGAATGTAAGAAAGCAAAATTACAGAAGCAGTGAAAACAGTTCTCAGAGGCAAATTTTAGAAACACGTATTAGAGAAGAAGAAAATTTCAAAAAGTAACCATTTAAACCTTAATACAAAAAGTAGAGCAATCTTTTTTAAGATTTTATTTACGGGACACCTGGGTGGCTCAGTCAGAAAAGCGTCTGCCTTTGGCTCAGGTCATGATCTCAGGGTCCTGGGATTGAGTCCCGTATCAGGCTCCCTGCTCAGCGGGAAGCCTGCTTCTCCCTCTGCCTCTGTTCCCCCCGCTTGTGTGTGCTCGCTCACTCTGACAAATAAAATCATTAAAAAATATATATTTTATTTATTTGAGAGAGAAAGAGAGACAACATGAGCAGAGCGGAGGGGAGGAACAGAGAAGATGGAGAAGCAGATTCCCCACTGAGCAAGGAGCCTGATGACAGACTCTGTCCCAGGACCCTGGGATCATGACCTGAGCCAAAGGCAGACGCTTAACTGACTGAGCCACCCAGACATCCCAAGAAAGGTAAATTTTATTTACTTATATTTGAAGATTTTTTAAAAATTTATTTGACAGAGAGCACAAGCAGGGGGAGTAGCAGGCAGAGGGAGAGGGAGAAGCAGGCTCCCCACTGAGCAGGGAGTCCAATGCGGGGCTTGAACCCAGGACCCTGGGATCATGGCCTGAGCCGAAGGCAGATGCTTAACCAACTGAGCCACCCAGTGCCCCTAGAGCAATCTTTCATAAATTAACTGTTTAAACTGTAAAGTACTACAAAAAGTAGAGCAACAAAACACAATGCAAAAAAGAAAAAAAATTAGTGCACAGATAAATGAAACCGAGAACAGAAAGAGAATTAACAAACCAAAAGCTGATGCTTTGACCAAACTGGTAAAATACTAGCTAGACTAAAAAAAAAAGTGTTAGAAAACTAGCTAGAAAAAAAAAGTCAAATTACTTAGATCAACAATGGATGGTAGGGCTATTACTACTGGACTTATATAAGAAAAAAAAAGTTAACATCATAGAATAATTCAAAACCAGCAATTTAGATAACCTACATGAAATGAACACATTTTTAGAAATGCATGAGATACTAAATCATGAAGCATATCTGCATACCTATAACAAGTATTAGATAGTTAATTCATCACACACAAAAAAACTCCCAACAAAAAAAAGCTCAGAGTAAGACGGATTTGGGACGCCTGGGTGGCTCAGCTGGTTAAGCATCTGCCTGTCTTTGGCTCAGGCCATGATCTCAGGATCCTGTGATCAAGCCCTGCATTGGGCTCTCTGCTTTGTGAGGAGTCTGCTTCTCCGTCTGTCCCTCTCTGTTTGCGCTAATAAAATCTTAAAAAAAAAAAAAATGGCTTCGATAGTGAAATTTAACATTAAGGAAGAATTAACACCAATCACTGAAATCTTCTGAAAATAGAATACTTCCTAACTCTTCTATGAAGCAGCATTATCTGATACCAAAGCCAGAGAAAGACATTATAGACTAATTACAGAAAATTACAGACTAATATTCCTGATAAATGATACAAATATCCTTAGTAAAATATTAGCAAACCTAATGAAGTAGCATATTGAAAGGATTATACACCATATGGTATATATACCTAACATGGGCTATAAAAGATGTATATTCAAGTGTTGTAATATACCAAATTAACAGGATAAATGACAAAACACCATTATCATCTCAACTGATTCAGAAAAACACCAGACATAATTCAATACTCTTTTATGCTCAAAACAAATCAGGAATAGAACGAATTACCTCAACATAAAATAAAGGATATATATGAAAAGTGCATTGGTAACTTCGTACTTAATAGGGAAACTTGAAACCTAAAATCAGGATCAAACAGAGATGGTAGGTAAATAAACCAATGACACACAAAAGCAAATACTGTACAATTCTAGTTTTGAGATAAGCTTAAGTCCTCTTTCTACAAAAGTAGAGAGGTGGTTACCAGGGAAGTGGTGGGAGTGAAGAAAGGAGAGTTATTTAATGAGTACATAGCTTCAGAATTTCCAAGATGAAACAGTTATGGAGATCTGTTTTACAACAGTATGGATTCTTAACCTAGTATAGTTTATAGTTAAAAGTGCTTAAGACGGGGGTGCCTGGGTGGCTCAGTCGGTTAAGCGTCTGCCTTCGGCTCAGGTCATGATCCCAGGGTCCTGGGATCAAGTTCTGCATCAGGCTCCTTGCTCCGCGGGAAGCCTGCTTCTCCCTCTCCCACTCCCCCTGCTTGTGTTCCCTCTCTCTCGCTGTCTCTGTCAAATAACAAAAAAGTACTTAAGATGGTAAGTTCTATGTGTTTTTCTACTGCAATACAACAGATTGCTGAAGCCAATGCAATTTCGATATAATAGGTATAGAGCGCACCTAAGGTTTTGCACTTATAAGCAATTTCCAAGTAACGTTGATGGTGGCAACCCTTGGTTAACAGTTCAAAAGCCAATGCTCTGAAATGTTACATCTTTAAGATACTGACTGGTCATAAGGGTTTGCCTTACACAATCCCTAGAATTTGTGGGAAATAGAGGAAATTATAAAATTGAGATTTCAAAGAATAGGGCAGTAAATTATAGAACTAGTTGGGGGCACAGGCTGGGTTAGCTGTTTTTGTTAAGTGTTCTAGCATAGTTATTTAGTTGCGGTGGTATTGTCTTACTTATAACTCTTGCTAGTGACATTTATATTGTCTTAACAGTTAACTCAGATTTTTAATTTTTTACATTTTGAAGTATTAAGCAAACACACATTCCTCTGTTAGAGTTTAAGGACTGAAGAATCTTTAAAATCAAAAGATATTTTGGAACTAAACAAGTTATGGTTGCACAACATTGTCAGTGTACTGAAGACCACTAACTGTACACTTTAACATATGTTCTGTGCCTTTTAGCTCAATAAAAACCAAATGTTTCAATCTTAAAAAAAAAATTTCCTATTGTAGACTGAATGTTTAGTCCCCCTAATTCTTATGTTGAACCCTAATCTCAAGAAATGGTTATTAGGAGGGGATCAAAGAGATCTTTGAGATAAAAGAGATCTTTGAGATAAAAGAGATCTTAAAGAAATCTCTTGCTCCTTCTACCAAATGAAGGAACAGTAATTAGGAAGTGTGTCATAATCACCAGACACTGAACCTGTCTGCATCCTCATCTTGTTCCAGCCTCCAGAGCTGTGAGAAATAAATTTCTGTTGTCCACCCAGTCTGTGATGTTTTATTATAGCAGCACAAACAAAATAAGACAACTTCTCATAACTTTTACACAACTTCAGATTTTAACCCAACTAAAAAGTGTGCCAGTGTCCACTACAGCTATCCAAACCAGGCACAAAAGACAACTATATGGCAGGTCTTTTTCTATGGAAATAATAATAATCTTCACTAATTGCTATGGAATTATACTAAAATGAACTTTAAATGCTTTAAACATCACTTCATGTATTAATTTTCTAAGACCCCAGAGGAAATGAAGATGCTCAAACAGCAAATCTTTTATGGAAATAAAAGAAAAAAATAAGTTTCATGCATATACTGATCAAAGAACTCACCAACTAGCTCTTTATGATTCTAAAATACTACTTGTAAACTCACAGGATTAACATCTGCATCCAAGTCACAAAATCAAAAGCAAATACGCATCTTGCATTCCATTTCTAAGAAATGGAGAAATAAAATAAATAAATATAATAGTACACCTGTTAGTACATAGTACCTGTTAGTACGATAGTACAAAACTGCACATTTTTTACAAAAAACGTTACCTTAATAGCAATATCAAATAGAGTAAACACTGATTAACAAGAAAATATTTTTATTTTTCATGTTATTCTCAAGTACACATTTACAATAGTGTCACACTTTTCTATATGAATTTCTTATCAAGTATTTTACTTTAAGTATTTTACAATGTGTACAGAGGAAGACACATATATTTAATAGGCTATTTCAACAAAACAATAACTTATGCTCTTGTAAAAATCTGTACCTCTTTAAAACATTAAACCAAAACATCCAAACTTATTAGCTTTGCTAATCAAATTGTTTTAAGAATGAAAACAACCTGCAACTAAATATCAGTACATAACAGTAAGTACAATTTCATGTTTTCTTTATGAAGACAAATGTTTTATCATATTCACTTGACCAAATCCTTAAGTTACCTTTTAAAGGTTTCAATATTGTGCTTAAAAAAAAAAAAAAAATTGTGTAAGACTTCAGACTATGAGAGAAATATAAAGTATGTAAAGTGTTGTGTTCTTTATCTTTCAGTTTCTTTTTAAAATATAATTAAATAGCTATTTATCTGTATTAATTTTACAGAATGTTTTAAAATTCTTAAATGTAAACTTTTATTTAAACATTTCCTTTTATATTACTCCAGGGAAAAACCAAATGCAAAGAAAATTGAAAAGATCTCACACAGAAAATAAAGCTCTTTAAGAACAGGACAATGGATACTAAAAATGGGGTGAAAGATATATGGGAGTCAAGAAGGCTTAAGAGGTTCTAAATCCCTCCTGTTGCTTCGTTGGCATTAGGTTTAAATTCTTATGTGCCCAAAGCACTTGATTTAAAAAGATTAAATTAATGCAGCCTTCAAAACCCCAAATATTTAAATTCCTAACCTTATAAATATAACTTCTGAATATGAATATTAGTGGCACAGAGAAAAGGCAGAAGGCAAAAACTTTACAGTAAGAGTAGAAGGAAGCACCATAATGAAGTTGCAAGGGAGCTATCAAGTGGGAAGAGAAATTTCTATTCTTGTATAATGTGTCACTACGTATGTGCCAATACCCAAATTAAGTAAACATTTTAAAAGTATTTCCTATTTTTGAAAATTCATATTAACACAAACCAAATTCCAATTAACTGTTTAAATTCATTTTGTATTTATGACTCACTGACTGCTTAAAATATGCCAACTCTCAAAAAAAAAACCGAACTGTGAAACACTTGGTAATATTCCAAATGAATTCTCACGTTTTCATCACATACTTTAAACATATCTTCTAATCAAAGCTAACTTGAAGGTGAAATCTTTTTCAAGATTTTTAACTAAGAAATTAAAAAACAGGCTGAACTTGCCAATTTTAATTAGCACCCATCCCCTGCAGCCATTCATCTTCTTAATCCTCTTTACTTTGTGAGAAGACATTTCCTTTACATGCTTCTCAGTGACCATTGAGAGATTTATGGTTAGATATTCAGCTTCTCAGAAAAATGTCAGGTATGAAGCTAAAATTATATAAAAATATTCTCTCTAGAAATACCTTCTCTTCTTCAACTACCAAACATTATTTAAGGAAAATACCTTCACTCTTTAAAAATACCACTGTCCTTATGTTCCAATTTTCCCCTCAAGTTTAATTTAATCTCTATGAATAGCAAGTTTGCAAAATGTTCTTTCATATATCTCTGGATCTTTCATTTTATTGTATATTTAATACTTTTCATTATAGACTTAAATTTGGGATTGTGTATGTAAATATGTAAAACAAGTAACACACAGGCACATATAAAATCTGGGCTACACTTACAGATCCAGTTGCAAAACAGCCCAAGAGCCACCATTTATCTCTAATATTCCAAAACTCAGTTCACAGTTAAGTCTAGTATGTAGAACACAAGTATTCCAAAACAAAACTACACAGAGTAACAGGAATAAGCAAAACCTTTCAGTAACTTTCTAAAAGTGTGTTATGCTGATAAAAGATGTACTACATGGAAAGTCACAAGAAAGCATATTTTGTCTGTTGAATAAAATGAAAATTAAACACAAATCTAGCAAATGTTCTATATTTAGCAATGCTAGAGACTCAAATGGAAAAGTTTGTCACGTAGTCTGAAAATATTAAGCAAGACAAGGAAATTATTTTCATGTAATGATTAGATTCAATAGTAAAATCTGTTTATTATTATAAGCAGATGTTCCTATTTAATGTGAAAGATTTATGAGGAAAAAGTGAGTCAAAGTAATTACTTTTAGAATTACCAATCCTATGTTGTTTCTTTTGTATCTTTAAATGGTCTTAGAAGAGTACCATCAATGTGAATTAAGTAAATACTTAAATAAATAGTAAAACTCCTAAGACTGAAAAATTCAGGATAGAATCAGGGATTCATTTTTAAAAGCAACTTGACTGTTGCTACTTTTTGCCACTGAACAAACTGAATAGAATCCAGAACACTCTATTTAGTAAAATGTAAAGAAAAGCTGACTAGAAGCAGTAATTCTATTTGTACACAGCATAAATCGATATACAGTATTGCATTTAAATGAGACTGATTGGCTTTACAATGAGACTGCTTTAAGGCCAACATCTCCACAAATGTCTGAAGTATCGTTAGGGCAGGCCCACTTCTTTATGGTGTCGCATTATGTGCTGGTTCTTTTCGGAAGGTCTCCGGAAGCCTTTCTTGCAGTACTCGCACCGGTGAGGGTAGTCTTTCGTATGAATGGAGATAACGTGCCGTTTAAAGCCGGACGCATCTGTAGTGCTATACTCACAGTACTCACACTGATACACCTTCCTGCCACTGTGGGTCTTCATATGCTTTTTAAGCTCATGCTGTTGCCTAAATCCCTTTCTACATCTCTTACACCTAAACGGAAGATCTTTTGTGTGAACGGAGAGGATATGGCGACTCAGAACAAATGGATCTGCGATCTTAAAGTCACAATGTCGACACTGGTGCATTTTTTTACCCTTGTGGGCAGCCACATGTTTCTTGAGTTCGGAAGGCCTGTGAAAGCCCTTCTCACACATGTTACACTTATGGGGGTAGTCCTTCGTGTGAACAGAAATTATGTGTCGTTTCAAATCACTTGAGTTCGAGCTCTTGTGGTCGCAGTGCAAACACTGGTGTGTTTTGCTTTCTTGGTGGATAAGAGCATGTTGCTGCACCTCTTTGGTATCTGGGAAAGTCAGAAGACAGATGTCACACTTGACTGGCATTTCTTTACTATGCTTAGTTTTTACATGCGTTTTCAAGTTAGAAGAGTCTGCAGACCTATATTCGCAGTACTGGCACTGGTACGGCTTCTCCCCGGTATGGATTCGCATGTGCTTTTTGAGCTCCGATGGGTGACGAAAACCTTTCCCACACTCCACACAAATGTGAGGAAAGTTCTTGCTGTGGACCGCCAAAAGGTGGCGATTCAATAACCCTTGTTCAGCTGTCTCGTATTCACAGAATTTACACTTGTGCATTTTGTTGGCTCCTTTTTCCTTATGCACCATTTTGTGAGTAAACAAAGCCCCAGCATGAGAGAAATGCTTCCCACACTCCTCGCATTCGATGGCCTTCTCTGCCTTGCTGGTCAGCTTGTGGCTCTCCAGGTGGTTGTGTAAACTTATCTTCTTGTTCGTAGTGTAATCACAGTCAGTACAGTGGTACTTCTTCTTGGTAAGGTGTTCAGGATGGTTTTTCATGTGCCTTTTCAAAAAACCTCTCGACTTAAATTTTTTCCCACAAATCATGCAAGGATAGACAGTCAAGGGATGTCCATCGGGGCCAATAATTATTGCTACAAAAGGAAAAGAAAGGAGCATGAGTGATCAAACCAAGTTCCATTTTGGTTTCTTCAACCACTTAAAGTGTATATTCTGAATATTATCGGACAAGTACTCCCAAGAGTTAACATTCTTTTCATTGTTTTTCAATACAAGAGATAAAAGCAAAATGCAGTAATGAAGAGAATCTTGCCAAGAAACTTCATTCAATGTAACCACCAATATCACTCCCAGTTAAAATAGACATTTAAAGCCATATATATTTGGGTATGTATTGAAAATGATTCATAAAAACAAAGTTCAACTTTTCAGTTTTATTACTACAAGCCAAATTTATGCTAACAAAGTTTAACCATACCTACTAAAAAGTTCTAATATGCAAAATAGTATACAATATTATACTGGAAAGGAATTATCCAATGGACAACTGAACTATTTGTCCTGCTTCTTGGTAAATAATTCCTGCTTCATACTTACAAAAATATTTAAATTTGTTCATTAGAGTTAAATAACATATTTTAGTGATTTATTTTAATTTCAACTAAAATATCTTGAGATTTTACTCTCCTGAATATTTGACTCAAAACCTGTTTCTTTTTATTTCAGGAAATCATTCATGAATATCACTGAATTCTTAAAATTATTTTTCACTTTAAAACAGAAAAGTTACATATGATGATCTAGCAGCTAAGTTAACACCTCTGTGGGTACATACTGGTTTAATCTCAGAGCTTGCAGAGCACACTGCACGATGGAACTTGTGCACCCTCACCTGTTTGGTACTGCCTGGAATCAGGTCTTCTCCTTTTCTTTGGTTTTTGTTTAGCCAGTCTGCTGAGCCCAGCAGACTCATCTATGTGCAAGAGGGCACTTGCAGTGCCATTCCGGTTTTCAATGCCATCAGAATTATTACCTAACAATGTGTATTAAAAAACAAAATTATACAGTGTTCTTTATAAAGTATTAGGGATTCTTTATTAACTACAACAACATAAAGCCACGATACTCATGAATGACAAATTCCGTATCCAGGTAATAGGCTTTAAGGGCACATTTATGTACTAGACAACAGAAAAAGCCCAGCTTTTAAATATAACAGCATTTTGCACCACAAACTCCCTCGATGACCACTCAAAATTACGAAGTCTAAATTCAGATATACTCAAGATAAAAAATTTCTATTTATCTCTTACATAATACAGGCAAAGGAAATTCCTATTAAAATTAAGGCAAAAGGCAGACTATACAATCATCCTTTACATCTTTAAGTCACTATACTGGTACTTCCTATTTCTGAAATCTGAAGCTATAGAAACCATTTTCAATAACGAATTCATGTTCCAGAACCATGCAATCCTTTGAGCCACCACGCATGTGACTTACCATAAGCTGCTGCCCATGCTATTGGCATGAAGGTTTTGATTTCATTGTCGTCCATTTGTTGTTCATGCACAGCAGCTGCTGCTGCTGCTGCAACTGCAGCATCCTCCTCTCCTACTATCACTTCCATATAAACTTCATCAGCTATTTCAGTAACATCTAATTAGAAAATTAGTAGAACACTTTATGACTAGGTTTACAGAGATCAGAGAGAAAAGATACTTGTTTGAATTCAGACAAACAATAGAAGTTTCAAATGTTACATGCCTATTAAATTACTTTCACACAGCAATAAATTTAAATATTTTTTCAGTGAACCATTACCTTCTTGGCTCTCACCAGTTTATTTTTAAAGTGACATCCTAAGCACACACTAAGAGTCCCTATTGTTCTGGGGCACCCGGGTGGCTTAGTCAGTTAAGCGACTGCCTTCAGCTCAGGTCATGATCCTGGAGTCCCAGGATCGAGTCCCATATCAGGCTCCCTGCTCTGCAGGGGATCTGCTTCTCCCTCTGACGCTCCCCCCTCTCATGCTCTCTCTCTATCATTGTCTCTAATAAATAAAATAAAATATTTAAAAAAAAAAAGAGTCACTATTGTTCCTCTTTGGTATATGGCAGTATAATAATATCTACAATAGTACTGTTTATTTTCTTCAAATATTAGTTTAAAAAAATTAACTGTAGGGGCGCCTGGGTGGCTCAGTCGTTAAGCATCTATCTGCCTTCGGCTCAGGTCACGATCCCAGGGTCCTGGGACTGAGCCCCGCATCGGGCTCCCTGCTCAGCAGGAAGCCTGCTTCTCACTCTCCCACTCCCCCTGCTTGTGCTCCTGCTCTCATTACCTCTCCCCCTGTCAAATAAATAAATAAAATCTTCAAAAAAAAATATTAACTCTACACAGGAAATTTTCTCCCATAAAAACGGCACCTACTTACTTAAATCTTCATCTTCTTGCTGAGAGTCGTTGACGGTCATATAAACCATCTTTTCCCTTGGCACTCTAATACTGCTATTCTGATCATGTAATTCAACTCCATGGTCATTCTCAGGCTCACTCTCCACAATGTCTACGGTGCCACCTACCACGGAAGATGACAGCTCTGAGAATTTATCTGAAAACTTCATTTCCACCCATTTGACTTAATTACATTTCATGTACTTTATACTGCTATATGGAAATCCTTCTTTAAAAGTTATCTTTAGGGGTGCCTGGGTGGCTCAGTCAATTAAGTGTGTGCCTTTGGCTCAGGTCAGGATCTCGGAGTCCTGGGATCAGGCCCCGTATCAGGCTCCCTGCTTAGGGGGGAGCCTGCTTCTCCCTCTATCCCTCCCCCCCTGCTTGTGCTTTCTCGTTCTCTCACATAAATATCTTCAAAAAACATTAAAAAAAAGTTATCTTCAGAAAATATTTCAAATGTTGTCAATCTAAACCACCCAAAAGAAATCCAGTTGAAGCTTTCCTCTTACCTAAGTCATCCTCTCCAGGGTCAGCTTTAAAAATATACACCTTGATAACTTCAGGGCAAGTGCCATCCACCTTACAAGGATCAATTTCCGACTCTGCGTCCATGGTCATTCCAGAGGAGCCACCGTGTTCTATCTTGCCAGCATCATCCACTAAAAAGAGAAGAAATACATCATAAATAACAGTAAGAGACATTTAAATAAAATACTACCTTTTTGAAACGTGTTTTACAAATACAATCTCTAATTTGACTCATAAAATTGAATTTGACTTTTAAAAAGTAGAAAATTCAACAAATACATTTTGCAAATCTTCTAAAAGTGGGATGAGATATTAAGGTAAAAAATACTTTACTTAGAGCAAATTCCTGGTAGCCTTAAAAACTAACAAAAACAATGACATTATATACTGTATCTTTAGATACAGTATTACCCATAAGATGAAAGGATTATTATATTGTTAAAGTCCCTGGGAAGAATGTCCTAATAGTAAAAGCACCAAATCGTGGTCTTAATATATTTTCTTAGCACTATCTTAGTGTTTTGACCATTATCTGGTCTTATCTTTTATTAGAATTGTATTTTTTTTAAATCAAAATATGGCTTTCAGAAACATACACTGCAATGGCCAATGTAAATTCTACTATCAAACTATTTAAAGTTAAAGCTGCACACAGACACATACACCTAATACACACAAAAGGCACAAACTTGAGTTTATAAAACTGAGTCTGGGTCATTGCTGGCAAATGCAGCAAATGTATACTTAAATACACAGTATTCTCAAATAACTTAATGAACGTAGCCTGTTTTTGTTTTTTGGGGGGGAGAAAAAGGTATCCTTACCAACAGAGACACACCTGACTCATGACATTGGAGATTCAGGGGATATGGAACAAATATTTCATAATTTAATCTTTATAAAAGTAGCTAATGAAATATATTATTACGCTTAGCATTTGGGAAACCAATAAAAGTAAAAAATAATGTCTCAAAGAAACAGTCTTGGATTGGAATAAATACCAAAAACATAATTCCCATAAAATGTAATCTTTTATCCACTGCAATCCACCTATGACCATCCACTGATATCTGTGGCACAAACGAAAGTCAGAGAAGACTAAGGAATGAAAACTTAGCCAATATGATTTAACTTGTCACAAAAGCTGGATTTACTGATGTTGAGTGCATTAGAAAAAGAGTGTAGAAATGTTCTCTCTGCTCTATGTAAAACTGGCCTAGAAGACCAAGCAGAGAAGAAGAGACACAAAGCTCCCCAAAAAAGACTTTGTCTTCAATTCACCTAGCAAGGCTTCTCATTTCTCTTTTAGTTCCCTTTCTGCTGTTCCCCTGCTAGATCTATTTTAACCTTTGGGTTGGACATTAATATTTTATTCAATTCAACAATGCATCACAACTCTAACTCAGACTTCGGGCTAGGTAAGTATTGGAAATACAACGATGAAAAAGTTATGGACTCAGAAAGTTTATAATCCAACCAGAAGTGAAGTGGTGGTGCGGGGGACAGTGAGGGAAATGGGTGATGGGTATAAAGGAGTGCACTTGTGATGAGTATCAAATGTGCGTAAGTTCTGAATCGCCATATTGCACATCTGAAACTAATAATTACACTGTATGTTAACTAACTGGAATTAGGTAAAAACTTAAAAAAAGTGATAAAATAAGAGAAAATGTTTTTAATCCAGTGGGAAAGCAATGAACAGATGATTATTTTAAAATGTGATAATACTAATAAGATACCTACCATCTATTGATTACTATACACACTGCATAACAGTACTAAGTCATAAAGGAGGTGGTAAAATACCACTAACATTTTAAAGTAAAGCAAACTGCAGTTTAGAAAAGCTGAATGTTCAGAGGTAAGATCACATAGTTAATAATTAGCAAAGTCAGAATTCAAAAGAAATCCATAAGTCATAAGTAACCTTAATGAATATCTGAAGTTTTTAGAATGTATTCAATTACATTTCTTAGAGGCAATGTTCATTTTTGAAAAAAATCAATAAATGATATTAATTAGCTAGATGGTCTCTACTAGCAGAGATCCAATGAATATAAACATGACTCAAGCACAATTCAGCTAAGGCTGTGGTGATAGTTAAGATGACTAAATTTTACATCATAAATTTTTTTTTAAGTAAATTCTATGCAGTGGGGTTTAAACCCACAACCGTAAGACCATGGATAATGCTCTACAGACTGAGCCAGCCAGGCACATCCATCTTTAATTCTTAACAGTGACTTATAAAGATAGAAGTTAGATTTTGACATCTTTGAAGGAGTTCTATAAATTCCCCATCAAGATTTTTAAATAGATCCAAAAATTCCATTTGTATAGTCAAAATTCACAGAATTACAAAGAATATTCTTACATAGAATATTAAGATGAATTTAGTCTTTTAAAAGCCAATATTAGAAAGTGAAAACACTAACACTTTATCTTAGTTTCTTACTTAGAAATCAAGACCACCCCATGCCAATAAATTATGTGCATAAAACTGCTTTATAACAGCATACTGAAATCTTACAGATACAGAAAATCCTACTATGTCTACAGCAGTAACATGAGACAAGTACAAAGTGAAGGAGGAACATCCGCAGTGGCCTGTACTAACCTGGAGGTCACTCATACTCTTGGTTAAAATATTTTAGTGAATGCTCTATGGAGTCAGACTCCAGTAGGTTGAGGAGTCTATGGAAGATGAATGTTAATTTCTTTAGGAAGTTTAAAGCGCCTGGGTTGCTCAGTCAGTTAAGCGTCTGCCTTCAGCTCAGGTCAGGATCTTGGGGTCCTGGGATGGAGCCCTATATCAGGCTCCCTCCCCCTGCTTCTCCCTCTTGTTCTGCCTACTGCTCCCCCTGCCTGTGCTCTTAAACATTAAACATTAAAGAAGAAAAACACTCTTCCTTTTGAGACTAGAGGGCAAATCAACAGAAATGTAGTTAGCTTGTTAGGGAAAAGAGGGCAGGACTAAATCTTAGAAACCAGTAAAACATCCTTACTGGTATCTTCAACGATATACAAAGCATAGAAGGCAAGGACTTTGGTTAAAGAATGGGAGACCAGGTTAAGAACTTGAGAAGTGAAAAAAATAAGCTGTTCTAGGATGAGCTTAATGACATAAATTTGAACTCTTTGCAATTATACATAAATACATAGATACATTCATATCCCTTCTCTATATTCTGAACTACATCAGGATATTTACCTATGTTTTATATAGTTTGTTGGTAAAATAGGCATCATGTCCTTAATTCTAATTTTATGTATACTTAATCTTGTTTTCAAAGCTAAATATATGTTTTTTGATATATATCTAGCTGACTGGGCTAAACAGGTAGCATTAGAGGACACAGATTTCAGAAAATCAGGCAGAAGAGTCCTGAATAAATTTAAAACTTTTTAAAGGACTCATGTTTGAGGAATTTGAGACTACAGTTAAGTTGGCCTCTTTTGGAAACTTTGTAAAAGTGATTCTAAGCAGGTCCTGAAAAATCTTAATACCTTGTGTTTACAAGGTCACACAAGATGTTCATACAAATGTTAGTTTGTGGGTTATCATAAAACTCTTGAAAGACCTCAACATCTAATGACCGTGGAACTTGAAAAATGTTACATATTTACCTATAGCTTATAAAAGATCTTTCTGGGTGCTTCTGAATATTAAAAATTATGTTAGAAAAACACATTCAAAATGTCAGATTACCTGAGAATAGCAAAGCTAATCCTTTTCTAGAGAAAAGTAAAATTCATCCTGAAAATTTCACCTTGCAAAGGTGTCCCAATAATTCAACTACTAAAATTATCAAATGAAGTATTACAAAAGCAACTTAAAAAAACCACAAACCTTAAATGTCATGTTACCATGAAAAATCTCACTGTGGTTTTAAAACTGCCATTAAAAATTAAAGTCTAAAAACAAACAAGTTTTAGATAATAAATATCCTGAGACATCAGTAAGTGGTTTCTACACAATTGTCTGCCTTCGGCTCAGGTCATGATCTCAGGGTCCTGGGGTTGAGACCTGCATTGGGCTCCCTGCTCAGCAGAGAGCCTGCTTCTCCTCTGCCTGCCACTCCCCCTGCTTGTGCTTTCTGACAGATAGATAGATAGATAGATAGATAGATAGATAGATAGATAGATAGATAGATAGATGATAGATAGATAGATAGATAGATAGATAGACAGATAGACAGATAGATTAGATAGATAGATAGATAGACAGATAGATTAGATAGATAGATAGACAGATAGATAGATAGATAGACAGATAGATTAGATAGATAGATAGACAGATAAAGTAAATCTTAAAAAGAAATAATGCTGCTATGAACATTTATATAGCAACTATTTTGTGGGTATGTTTTTAATTCTCCTGGGTTTATGCTTAAGAGCAGTGTTAAGTCATATTGTAATTCAATGTTTAACTTCTTAAAGAACTGCAAAATCTTCCCAAAGTGGCTAAACAATTTTATATTACCAATTCCACTTTGAGAGTTTTCCAAAATCTCCCCATTCCTGCAAAACTTGTTATTTCACACTTTTTAAAATACCCATTTGAAAGAATGTGAAGAGGTTAACTCCCATTCTGGTTTTGATTTGCATCCCCCAAAAGACTAATGATATTCTTTATATCTTCTGGTTCCTAGACACTTAGATACATGCTTTACAAATATATCCTTCCATTCTCTGTTATCACTTCACTTTCTTTACAGTATTTTTGGAAACAAGAGCATCTTCAAACATGATGAATATATGTATTTTTTCTTTTCTTGTGCCTTTGGTGACCTATCTCAACAACCATTACTTTTGAGAATACTTACTACCTTTCTTTTTTTCTAAGATGTTTTGAATTTTAGCCCCACAGATGACCTGAGCCGAAGGCAGATGCTTAATGACTGAGCCACCCAGATGCCTCGAAGTCTACATGTTTTTAGTAAGAAAACAGCTATTACATCTTTGAGGAAGGAGAATTTTAACATGATGAGTCAATTCTGTCTTGCTTTCAAGATTGTCTTTTGACAATTTAATAAGTTCACCAAACTTCTTAGCTTATATGTATAGATTAATATTTTTCATCAAATTTAAGAAATTTTCAGCCATTACTTCTTGAGATATTCTTTCAGTCCATTTCCACCTTTCCTCTCCTTCTGGGACTGTGATGCTGGTATGCTTGATGGCATTCCATGGGTCTATGAAGCTACATTCATTTTTCTTCATTTCTTTTTTCCTTCTCCTCAGAGTGGATTAATATCAACTGACAGACCTCTACATCTGCCAATTCTTTCTTTTGCCTGTTTAAATCTGCTTTTGAGCTCTTTCGTGAAATTTTCATTTCAGTTTTTGTAATTTCTAAGTCCAGAATTTCTATTTAGTTTTTTTAAGTTTGTTTTTATTGATATTCTCTGTTTGGTGAGACATCATTCTCATAATTTCCTTTAGTTCTTTACAGTCATTTCCTTTAGCTCTTTGAACAAATATAAAACAGCTGACTTAAAATCTTTAATAAGTTCACTATCTGATTCCTCATGAGTTTCTATTTACTGTATTTTTTTCTGTGTTTCTGTCATGGTTATTGTTTCTTTGCATGTCTCATGACTTTTGTTAAAAATTAAGTGTCTTAATATATTACAATTCTTGATATCAAATTCTCCCTAATAATTTAATTGCTACCTCCTTTCAGTGCATGGTAATATCTCCTTTAAAATATTATAAAACTGCTTTAATATTTTCTAAATACATTTTAGAGTCCTTATATAAAAAGGCATCAATTCTAGTCTAATGAACAAAAACCTCTTTCTTAATTTTATCAAAACAAACTTTAAAAACCTAATCAAGACATTTTCCTTAATCCTTATTCATGTTTCAGAAATATTTTCTTTTGTCTACTTATTTTTAGAATTCCAAAATTTTAGTTTGTGTTCTACTAGATTAAAAAAATTATTAAAATATTTTTAAAAATACCCCACCTGGTAGGAAGCTTACAATGATAAGCTACATGCATATCCAATAATTGTGACAGAACAAGAGAATGACTTAAATATGTATATAAAAAATACAAGTGAAATATTTTAGCATCCCTTCTGTTCCAATAAGTTTTAAAACAATAAACCATAAATTCTATTGATCCTCAAATTTTATACATTAGACATAAGAGTTTAGATTTCACTTACCCATTCACTGAAACTTGTTTTATTGAATGTATGATTAAATTGATAATTAATTAGAAACTAGTATCAGGTAAAATGATGAAAAAACCTAATCTAGATGGCATGGTATCCACAGGATTTCAACTATAAAGTTAGTGAATATGTTCATTCAACAAGTAATTCATATGTAGTATGTACAGGGTTTGATGGGGGAGATATCTAAGTAATCTTTCTGTTTTCAAGAAAGATATAATCAATTTAAAAGAAATAGTATCATCTAGACTACTTCAACACTATCTGGAAGAAGATTTTATACAGAGAAGGAATTTACTGGACATTTATTAAACCAGGCTCTTGACATTATCAAGTTCAGCTGGATGTAGAAAAGTATCATTAATAAATAGTGTAAGATCACAGAAGAGGTAAATAAATACCTACTCTCTTTGTCCCCAAACTTACACAATCTTTTTTGCTGTGCTCAAAAGACACAAGGGGAAAAGACATGTATGTAATGGTGATAGGAACACACCGAACTGTCTATATACAATAAAACTTGATTCCAAATACCATAATGATCCCATAAGCAGGTAATTTAGGATAACCAAGTTATTTAAACCAGCAGACAGATGATAGGTCTATTTAATGAAGTAAAACTACACCGATGTAGACAACGTATCTAAAAATTAAAGAAAGACTGGAGACATCTACCCGGAGAATCTACTAACAGAATTATCATGATATCTACTATGTAAGCAAAACTATGTCTAATTATGTGCTAGTCAGTAAGGAGATAAATACAATCTAGAAAGGCAGTATCCCATAAGAAGCAGTGAACAGAAACCAATGACATTAAATCTCTAATTAGTGTAAAAGTCTACATAAATTAGTGTTTATGGTTATGTATATGACCACTTTATTTCAAGACATGACACTAATACAGTTCCGAAGCCAGTAATGATTTGTTTTTTAAAATATGATCATTACTTTGCAGGGAAAGGAGTAGTGGTACGGAAGAAAGTAAGGAAAGAACTGACTGCATAATAAAAGACAAAAGATTTTTTTTTCAAGGTGAAATCCTTTCAGCGTTCAGTGGTGATTCTGATAAGGTAACAGCCTAATCACATCATCACACTGTTCATGATTTCCAGCCTTTATTTTTCTCATATTTTCTTTTCTTTTCTTTTTTTTAATTAGGCTCTAGGCCCTGCATGGAGCCCAACACAAGGCCTGATCTCACAACCTGAGATGAAGACTTGAGCTGAGATCAAGAGTTAGATGCTTAACTCAACCAAGCCATCCAGGTGCCCCAATTTTTCTCATCTTTGTATTCCATTCTCATACAGAAATAACTGTTTATTTTTACCACTTCAGTTTTCTTAATTATGGCTTACCTTAACAAGATCCAAACTAAAACGATAATGCACACATGCTTATGACATTTATCTTAATTTTATATAAGTTTAAGTGAAGAAAATATCCTGATATATGATAAAAGCCCTCAAAAATACCTTTGACCATCACTGTACCCAAGACTTACAGGAAATCATAAGGTAGTCCTCACAGTTGCTTTTGTCATCATCTTGCTGGTCCACAGGGATCCCATTGACATCTATGACTGCTTCAGAGGCACAATCTGCTACCAATACTTCTTCTGAAACGACGTCTGCTGTCAAAGGGTCAGTAATGATTTCTGCTTCTACTACACTATCATGAACCACATGTTCAACATGTCCAACATCAGACATATGTATAGAATCACTTGTTAACACATGTTCTGGCATAGACATTGAGGCTGAAGTAATGTCAGAAGCTAAAACATCATCTGGGACCGTGCAGTGTGCTAAAGAAACTTCTTCGGTTACATCTGAGTCAAGAACTTGCTCAGGAATGATGACATTTTCAGATACATCTGCTTCTTCTAAGATATCTGAGCAGTGAACATCCTCAATAACAACATCCTCAATAACATCTTGGATTACAACCGAATCTGGGTCATCAGGAACAAAGTTATGTACAGTTATATCTGAATCCACAACATCTGAAACAAAAACAGTTTCTTGAACTTCCACAACAATCTGATCACCATCCATGTGCGTAGCATCAGTTCCTTCAAAACACAAAAATTAAAATGACAAATTTCAGGTAGGCATGCATGACTCTCTTAAATGATATAAATGTCATTAAAAAATAAAAATAAATAAATAAATAAACGTTATTTAATTTCCACCAGAAAACAGAATATATCCTCCTCAGTTTTCTCAAACACTGAAGCAGATTAGGGAAATAAAGAGAATCTATTTTTGATTCATATAACAAAAATTAACACAAGAAGTGCTTTTACTCAACCCTAATCAATTAACTGGTAAAGAAACACTAGAAACAAAAAACATGAGGCAGTCGCAGAAGAAAAGTATTTTTAGAATGTCTACATAAAAAGTCTCCAGGAAAATAAAATCTTAAGGGATAATTATAAATGTTAAGGAGAGGAGATAAATTCAGAAAACAACCATTTTCCTTCATATTTGTTCCATTTCTTTTCTTTTTCCACATTCCTTAAATATATCAGTTTTCTTCTTTTAACACTACTACATACTTCTTTTCTTCCCTTTCTTTTCTTTCTTTCACTCTTTAAAAATCAACCCACTCTATTCTGGTGTAATGTTCCAAAAGTATCCTCCATATATGACTGGGAATTTAGAAATTAAACTGTGAATTTAGGCTATCAAAGAATTGGGGCATAAACGAAAACAGAGATAGAAGGCTATAGATGAGGGAAGATAACTGATTAAAGACCTCTGTGGACAGATAAAATGAATAAAAGTGAAGCTGCTCGGGAGCACTGGAGGGTGAGGTTAGTGGAGGCAGGTCATACCAACTTCGTTAAGGATACTCAGCCCCCAGCTAGCCTCCTCCCATTACCCAAACTCCAATCCCAAGGCAGTTCCAACAATTTTAAGAAATCCTATTATTAGTCCACTCCACAATTAAAGAATAAAGCTACAGGAGTTAAACAATCGCAGCCCCATAAGATTAAATGACTTCACCAAGATCACACAATTGTTTGCACAGCGTATGGTACTCAGTAAATATCACTCTGAATGAATGAAATGAATGGGAACAGAAATAAGATTATCCTTACCAAAATTATAACATAAAATAAAACAAAACAAATCTGGTACCTTGGCTTCTGGCAGAACAACAAATATAAAGTCTTACCTAAAAAAAAAAAAAAGCTACTCAATTAGCTATTGGTCCTGGTTTTGACAGTTGACCTAAAGCAGGGCCTAACTCAAGTGACTGTGTCTCACTGGCTAGGCCATCAGAGAAACACACAGATTATTCAACAAACAAAAAGGATCAATAAGGGCCAAAGAATAACAGAAGTTGCAGAAAGTCTTTAAAGACTTTCAGTTAATGCCCACTTGAATTACATACAGAAATGAGAAAATGTTTTCTTTCACTTCTACAGAATTAATTATTAAATGCTTTTAATCATTTGTCTTTGATGTTTAATAATTCACATCAAGCAATACATCACTTTAACATCCATCTTAAACATAAATACAAAACCATTTAAAGGCAAAAGCACTGCTTCAGAGGTGTAAGTCAGAGAGAAGCATTTAGAACTTATCATTTTTGTGACCTTGGGCAATTCATTTAACCTCTGAGTTTCAGTTTCCTGTCAGTAAAATGAGGACAGTAATATCTGCCATGCATACCTCACAGGACTGTTGTGATGATCAAATGGGAATGTATGGGAAGTGTTCTGAAAAACTGTAATGAGAGGTTTCATTATTATTAGGACATATGGAAATGGGAGGCCCTGGCAGATTAAGTGACTTGCTCAAAGATTAATGAACACCATTAAGTGTTAATAATCAGGGCTAAAATGCAACAGCCCATGACCCAAGACTGCTGTGGTAAGATTAAGCTAGTAAATACTTCCAGTTTTTCTCCAAAGAACTTACAGTCTCTCTTTCAAGCACATTTTTATACTTCACTATGTTCAAGTGAAGAAAGAATTAACTTTGCATTTATCACCATAAAATGACACTACCAAACATGAGTCAAAACACTACCCCAAATTAAGAAACATAAAATGTATGCACACACACGGGATTTAGAAAGCACACAAAATCTTCATGTTTCTTGGTAAAGTCACTATCTACGACTTTAATACATGGTAAATATGATCACATAAAATTCAGTGAATAAAATTTTAATTAGCAAGAGTAGAAAACAATTTTATATTATAAAAACTAGTGCAATCCTTTTCAATATTAATCTACTCAGAACCTTGGGTAATCTGGTCGCCCATTTTTTTCCATTGTTAGAACTTCAAAAATACAGTTTTCCTTGCATAGTTGAGGAAACAAACAACATTCTATGTGCCTGATGCAGAAGACTCCTTGAGTAGCCTCTTGAGAAACAGGCTTGTGAAAGTAGGAAACTCAAAATGCAGAGGAGCTTCACACCTTATCTCCTGGACAATGAAAAAAAGTGAAATAACATGTTCTAGGTGTTACACTAGGGTGAGTATGCTACCGGTGAGGTAGTTAAAGAAGGAAACTGAGAGCCCATGAAATAATAGTGCCTAGGCCCAAGTGGTAGGGACTGGTAAAAGAGCAGTGGTGATAAGTAGATTACCTTGCTCAGCCACTTCATTCATCCTACCCACCCTGCAAGATATCCACACACTTGGAACTGTGAGTATGTCACATTATGGCTTATGCCATAAGGTTTTGCAGATATAATTAAAGTCATAAACCTCATACTGAAAATTCTGAGTGGGTCCAGTCAGATCACGTGAACCCTTAAAGGAAAATTTTCCCAGGTGACATCAGAGAGTTGAAGCAGAATTTTAAGTTTGAGAGATTTAATTCACTGTTGATGCAGGAGCCACATGGAAAGCATGAGAAGGAACACAAGCAGTGGCAAGGAGCCAAGACAGCCCCTCCGATGACTGCTATCAATGAAATGGGGACTTCAGTCCTACAGTTGTAAGAAAGTGGATTCAGCTAATCACCTAAATTATTTTAGAATCAGAAACACAGCCAGAGTTCCAGAAAGGAACAACACCCTGTTCACATCTTTATTATAGCCATATGAAAAAGGAGACAGCCTAGTCATAGACTTTTAACCCATACAAATTGTTAGACAATGAATTTTATTGATTTAAATTGCTAAATGTGTTTAACTTTCAGTGTTGTACCAGAAATACATCAGATTTTGGTACCAGAGAGTGGAGTGCTCCTATACAAAAGCCAAAATATGTGAAGTGGCTTTAGAATGGAATATTCCCTTGAATAGACCCCTAGTAAAAATATGGATGTTAACAACTCATTCTAGTGAGAACTCAGAAGAAATACCAAAGTAGAGAAATCCGACATAGACTCAAAGAACACCAAAGTCACTATGCACAGACTGTTAATGGAAATCCAGACTGTAAGTACTCTGCTAGTAAGGGCTCAAAAAGAAGAAACATGTTAACGGAAGGAAGAAGTATCTTAGTTATATGTTGTGACAAATGGCTTAGCAAAACTGTATGCTACGGTTATGTGGAAAGCGTAACTTGTAACAATGAACTCAGCTAACAAGACTGCGTTGTTTCTTCTTGCTGCTTATATAGTACAAATCAAGAAAAGAAAGTTAAACTGAAACAAAAAAGTAGCAGGACTTAATAATCTGTACAAATTTTTAGCCTGTACAAATGGCAAAGAAAAGTAAAAAAAGAATTAAAATTTCAGGGAAGTTCTAGAACAAAAGCATTCTATGTATGGCTCTATGACTCTTCCCTGAAGATCGGTAGATCTGAAAATTCATTTACTGTCTCTTTGAAGTCATTAATAGTGTGCCTCCTGGACACCCTCAATTAAACTAGAGTACTTAGTCTAAGGAGTTTAAGAGCACCATCCCCTCAGCCATCTCCAAGAAGGAACGCATTAATCTCTGAAAGGTATACAGATGAGACTCTTGTCTAATGAAGTAAATTCTCATGACCCAGGAGATACACAACATTCTTTAAAAAATTTATACCATCAGGAACAATGCTTTCTTGGTTTGGGAGCTTGGACTGAAAGGGATAGAGAAAGTATGATACTAAAAACTGCTGGACTTCCACATTCTAGGCGCAAAAGCAGGTTAATAAAACTACTTAGGTAAAAACACTATCTTTGATGGAAAAAAAAAAAAACAAACATCAAAAACCAAACACAAAGATGACTCAAATCAGGGAGCCATCAATCATGAGGGAATTAGGGGGACCTGGGTGGCTCAGCAGGTTACATGTCTGCCTTCGGTTCAGTTCAAAATTACAAGGTCTTGGGATCAAGCCCTGCATTGAGCTCCCTTGCTCAGCAGGGAGCCTGCTTCTCCTCTCCCCTTGCCTGCTTGCTGCTCCCCCTGCTTGTGCTCTATGTCAAATAAATACATAAAATCTTAAAACAAAAACATGAGGGATTATTCCCAGGGCTTGGAAACTAATGGAGTTTGCCCACCGAAATTTCAAAATTATTAGACTACAGACTCCATTTATCTTCCTTTTCAACCTGTTATAACCAGAATATTCAAAACTGCACTACCACTTACAATGGGAACAGAGATCTTGTTTTTCTGGCTTTGTAAGTCCACAGAGGAAGAACTATGCCCCAGAAGTTGTGCTTAATGAACTACACCCAGAGTGTTATAGGTTCCTGATTTAGATGCTATGACATTTCTGAGTTGCTTAATTTCTTTTCTTTTTGGTAAATATTAAATATCTGAATATTAAACAACACACTACTGCACAGTGGGCCAAATAAACAGCAAATCAAAATATGTCTCAAAACAAAAGGAAAAGAAAACACAATATTCTAAAACCTATGGGATGCAGCTGTGCTGCTTAATTTTCTATGAGAATTTCCTGTCAGTAAATGAAAACTTCAGAAGGGTGAATTTTATCCATGGGAGGAACATAAATGTTTGGGGATAGAATGCAGACAACGGTAGATAGAATGGTCTCCCAAAGATATACAAACCCTAATCCCTGGATCTTGAAATATGTGACATGGTAAAAGAAAACTTGCACATCTAATTAAAGTTATGGATATAAGATCAGATAAAATGTAGATTATCCTAGATAAACTTCTGGCTAGAGTCAAGATGTGTTGTGAATGGGAATGCCAGAAAGATTCAAACATGACAGAGACTCAACTCACTGTCGCTAGAAGAAATCACATGTAAAACGTCAAAGGGAATGTGGGGAGCCTCAAGAAACAAAATATGGTCCTGGCTAACAGTCCACAGGAGAAGAAGAAAAGCACAGGGAACTAAACATGGCCAAAAGTTTGAATGTTCATGAAAGAAGATTCTCCCTTAGAGGCTCCAGAAAGAAGCACCCTGCCAAAACCTTGATTTTGGCTCTATGGAATTCTGTACGAGCTGAGTCACACTGCAAAAGCACTTCTGACTAACAAAACTGCAAGGTGACAAAATAGTACCATTTTGGTCACTAAATTTGTGGAAGTGTATTGCTGCAACAATGCAAAACTAATGATAAGCAGAAATAAGAAAAACTTTCAAAGGAAGAACTAAGAGGATTTAGTATAACTGGGGAAAATGAGAATAACAAAACAACAGTAATGTTTTGATACTGATGCGGTTACTGACAAGATTATGAGCTGGTTATGAGATTCTGAGAGGATAACAAGATACCTAAGTATGAATCACTATAAGATCTAGCAATTCATCCTCTTGATTAATGCAAACTCCAAATTTGGCAGATGGGAAGTGGAACAACCCAAGAATTAGATATACCTAGTCCATCAAAAAAGGAGTTTGGCTCTTGTGGCTGCAATTCAAGTTCATCTTCATCCATGGCCTTTGATTCTCATTAGTCACAGCTCCTAAGCCAGGAAATAAAGTATACCAAATATTAATTATATTAGATCACATACTTAAAATGTCATCATGATCTTTACATTTCTGAAATGCTTGAATTTCTTAATTTATCAAAAACCTATCAATGTAAAATAAAAGGGAACAAACTGATTTCCAGTGATGTATGTGCAGCTCTATTATTTAATGTATGCGAGGTCAGTTAAACAGGTTGACAGTATTTGGGGATTTTGTTTGTTTTAATTACAGTATAAGTTATATAAAGGGCACAAATCTTAATTGTTCTGCTTAATAATTGATGTATATAAATGCTTATACAAATAATGTATATTTAAAATTATATTAGCATTATTCAGACTGAGATACAGAACACTGCTTGTACCCCAGATGACTCCCTCTTACCTCCTCTCTACCAGCAATCCAATGGCTCTTTGAGGTTCACCTTAAGACACTTTGTTTTGGGAGAATTTCAGCAAGATTTTATTGTACTTTTAAATTTAATGTAGTCTGCAATCTTCCTACCAGTAAATTACAAGACCGTAAAAATGCAAAATCTGTAACAACGGTTAATCTCTTTGGAAATTTCTGTGTAGCTTACAATGACCTATCTTAACTGACCTTCTGACTGCAGAAATAATTCTCACAGTATATTTAGATTCTCCAGGCCACAGGTGAATTGGTACCAGCTACAAAAGGTAAAAAATAAATTTATCTTTGAACAAAGTAAAATGAAGGTCCCAAGTATATGATACCTGAAACCATAGCAAGACTTATGTGCACATGCTGTTTCCCTCTCCCTCCCTTTTTCTTTTTCCCTCCTCCCCAGCCTCCCTTTCTCTTTCCCTTTCTGTCTCCAAATACAGTACATAAGGACAGCTGAAGGTCATTTACCAAATTTGCCTTAGGGTAGGCAGGAGAAACAACCAGTTTACAAAAAAAAAAAAAAAAAGTTAAAATACAAATACATGCCTAAAAAGCAAGTAAGTGAGTACACAGAAGGAGCAAAAGGGGAGACTTATCAGGGGCCATGATTTACTTACGTTACAAATACCACCTAAGCTTCTTAATAGGTTTTTCCATCTCCACTTTCTTTCTAATTTACCATCAAAAGGGCTATTAGTTTATAATCTTTATAATTTTTGCTGATGACACACAAAATGTGCATTTGTTAAAATTTCAAGTAATGTAGTGTAGTGTATTGACGATAATTTCTTATTTTCTGTATTCTTCATGCTTTGTCATTTGGGGCCTTGATCTGGAAGAGACACAACCACTTCCAGGGCTTGCTAACTCCTATAGTCTTCCCATAAGTGCACCATCATAATACAAATCAACCACTCAGAGCCCACACCCTCAAACATCAAATTTACATACCAAGTCAATTTCCTCCTACCATAAAATATCCCAGGGAAATTAAACTATCCAATCTTAAACTTAGCAAATCTACCATACCTGGCCTATTGCTTCCTAACAAAGACTCCTGAGCCATGCTTGTCCCCTCTCCTCCTGACTAACCCTATTTGCTCCTTCACCATATGACATCCCTCACTCTTTCTCCCTCTCATGTCTGAGTGAAAACCTTTTTTTTTTTTTTTTTAAAGATTTTATTTATTTGAGATAGTGAGAGAAAGAGCATGAGCTGGGAGATAGATGGAGAGGTTGAGAAGCAGGCTCCCCATTGAGCAGGGAGCATGATGTGGGGCTCAATCCCAGGACTCTGGGATCATGACTTGAGCAGAAGGCAGATGCTTAATTGACTGAGCCACCCAGGAGTCCCTATAAACCTTTCTTCACGACAATCACTTTCATATCTGATATTCTGCTGTATCTAATTAAAACCAAACTTGGGTACATTTTAACACATGTAAAAATGAATTTTCTAAAGCATAATTTAAATGCTATCAGGTCTATATTGATAAATGTTTTAATAGCTTCCTGCTTATTCCAAATAAAATTCAAGCTCCTTAGCTGACAATCCTCTAAAATCTGGTCCTAACTACCCTTTCCACTATCCTCATACTTTCCCTTTAGTTATCTTCCCCTCCCTCCACCAAACTCCCAAACTGTTTCTGTCTCTTTCTTCACCCAAACAAATATACCTAACATATATTTGGGTCTCCATAAGACCTAAATTCTAGGGGCGCCTGGGTGGCTCAGTCGTTAAGCGTCTGCCTTCGGCTCAAGTCATGATCCCAGGGTCCTGGGATCGAGCTCCGCATCAGGCTCCCTGCTCTGCGGGAAGCCTGCTTCTCCCTCTCCCACTCCCCCTGCTTGTGTTCCCTCTCTGGCTGTCTTTCTCTCTGTCAAATAAATAAAACCTTTAAAAAAAAAAGACCTAAATTCTATACTTGATTTTGGTTTTCTTCTACTTGATTAAGTTTATATAATTTCATATATAAATTTTATATAATGAACTATCCAATTCATTTCAAGAAATAGTATGTTTTATGGTATTTATTCAAAAGGCTTCAAATAAAAAGGTCATTAAAACTACATTAATAAATATTTTTTAACCACACGCACAAAAAAAAGGGAAAACGTTTTTGGTCTAAATTAGTTGTCACTGTTTTCTCTCCCCAAATTCTCTGGCTTTCTATTTCTTTTCCCCTCTTCTAAAAATATCATTATGAAAGGACAAATTTTAAAAATTCTATAAGCAAAATTAAGTAAAATAACATGAAATTACACAAATTAAGGGTGGAATAAAAATGATTTAGTATTTTAAGTAACCTATCTTCAAGTTTCCCTAGAAAATCAACCTCATTAGCTCCAGTAAAATTCAAACTGGATCATCATGCTGGAGTAAGAATTTTCTACTGTCCTTGCCCTCAAAAACACCAAGAGATGAGAGTGGAGTCCAAGAATCCAATGGAAAAGTTATAGCACTCCAGTGGGGGAAAAAAAGAAAACAGAGACTAGAAGCACTGGAATGAGTAAGAGGAATAGTTTCACTTTACTCAAATCACCCCTCCTCTTAGGCAGCAGAAGAAAGCCCTGCCAGGCCTGTGATTTCTCCCATGGGAGTGCCTGGATTCCCTAGCTATGCAGGACACCACCAAAGAGGCCCGCTTCTTTCTTACCCTATCCAGAATACTGAGCTGTGCTTCATGACTAGGGAGCAGAAAGCAGCTACTGCATACACCCCCACTCCATGGCTAGCTCCGTATGTGCACTTCTCTAAGAGCAGGCTCAACTAGTAGCATTGGGAGAAACCAAACAAACTTGAGGATTCAGCACCTCTTCTCCTAGAAAAAGCAAACCTGAGACTATCAGTACCCAGCCTCACTTTGCAGGACTGAGAGAAGCACACAATCTTAAGATTTCTGCAAAAAAAGGGAACAAGAATTATAGAGCAGACATATCCACCGAAAAGATATGAAAAAAGCCTAAGTTCCTAACAGGGCTAAAGAAGGTGTTTTTCTACAAAGGCCACCAAGAAGTAAAGGCCAGAGGAGATAACTGGCTTCTTCAAATGTGAAGACAATACAAGACTTCAAGGAATATGAAAAATCAAGGACACATGACACCATCAAGGGAACACAGTAATTTTCTATTAATCAACCCCAAAGTCATGGAGATCTGCAATTTGCCATAAAGTATTTAAAGTAGTTAAGGAAACTCAGTAAGCTACAAGAAAACACAAAGTCAACAAAATCAGAAAAATAATACATGAACAAAATGAAAAGTTTAAAAGAGAGGGATCATAAAAAAGAACTACGTATCCTGGAGCAGAGGAACACACCTGACCCTTGAACGAGAGTTTAAACTATACAGGTCCACTGATATGCAGATTTTTTACAATACTGTAAATGTATTTTCTTTTCCTTATGTTTCTTAATAACATCTTTCTTCTGTAGCTTACTTTACTGTAAGAATCCAGTATAATACGTATAATATACAAAATATGTTAAATGATTATTTATATTATTGGTAAGGCTTCTGGTCAACAGTAAGCTATTAGCAGCTAAGTTTTTTGGGGAGTCAAAAGTTATATGCAGATTCTGACAGTACCCACAACCTCCCAGTTGTTCCAGGGTCAACTGTACAATGAATGAAATGAAAAATAACACAGAAAGCATCGAGAACAAACTGCATCAAGGGGTGCCTGGATGGCTCAGTCGATTAAGTGCACTTGATCTCAGCTCAGGTCTTGATTACAGGGTTGTGAGTTTAAGCTCTGCCTTGGGCCAACACTGGACTACATAAAAACAAAATGTGGAGCCTACATAAAAACAAAAAGAACAAAGTGGATCAAATGTAAGTAGTATATGGAACAGAAGACTACTCTTTGATATAATCTACTCAGAAAAAAAAGAAAAAAAAAAAAGGGTGAAGACAGCTTAAATAAATACAAGATACCTTTGAGGGGAATAACCTATACATTACTGGAACTCCAGAAAAGACAGAGAAAGAGAAGGGAGAGGGAAGCTGATTTAAGCTGGTTTAATATCTTTAACTGTGGAGACTTGGATACCCAAGTTTAAGAAGGTCATAAAACCCCACATTAATTTCAACCCCAATCTTCTCCAAGATATAACACAACCTGTCTAAAATTAAAAGAGAAAGGATTTTAAAAGCAGCAACAGAAAAAAAAAATTCACTCATACAAGGGAAACCCCAATTGGCTATAAGTGGACAATTTTTTTTTTTTAATTAGCAGAATACTGCAAGTTAGGAGAGGTCAGAATACTACATTCATAGTGCTGAAAGAAAAATTACCAACCAAGAATACATAACTGGCAAAACTGTCCTTCAGAAATGAAGGAAAGATAAAGGCTTGCCTTAATCAACAAAGGCTTGTCCTAATAAACAAAACTTAGGGAGTTCAATACCCACCAGCTCTGTCTTAGAAGAAATGCTAAAAGGAGTTCTTTAGACTGAAATGAAAAGTAATCAATAGGTTATTAGTAATAAGCAAATACAATATAAAAGCATATGAATATACAACGTACTCAGTAAAGGAAAGTATATAATTCAAATTCAGAATAATCAAATATTAAAATATTAACTCTAATATAAATTAAAGGACAAAGTACTAAAAAAAACTATAGCTTCAATCTGTTACTGAATACACAATATGAAAAAGGTAAATTGTGACAACAAAAACATAAAATTTGAGGAGGGGACTAAAAGGATAGCTTTTATAGGCCATAAATTTAAGTTTTTATCAGTTTATTATTTTTATTTTTTTAAAGATTTTATTTATCTGAGAAAGAGCCAGAGAGAGAGACACAGAGAGCACATGCAGGGGGAGGGGCAGAGGAAGTGGGAGAAGCAGACTCCCCGCTGAGCAGGGAGCCCAAAGTGGGGGCCTCAATCCCAGGATGCCAGGATCCAGGATCATGACCTGAGCCAAAGGCAGATACTTGACTGAATGAGTCACCCAGGCATCCCTTCATCAGTTTAAAATAGATAATTAGATCTAAAAAATGATGTCAAGTCTCAGGGTAAAAGGAAGCAAAAACCTATAGTAGATACAAAAGATTAACAGAATCAAAGCTTACCAATATGGAAAAGAATCAGCTCCCAAAGGAAAGCCACAAGACAGGAAAAAGTAACAAGGTACTACAAAATTTCCAGAAAACAAAACCTACAAAAAAATGTATACAGTCCTAGACACATACACTTTTCTAAGATTAAAGCCTGAAGGAATACAAAGTCTAATATGTCCAATAATGACTAAGGAGACTGGTCCAGTAAAACATGGGCCAATAATGAATAAGGAAACGGATTTAGTAGTAAATAAAACCTCCCAACACAGAAGAGTCCAGGACCAAATGGTCTGGGTAGACAAATTCTACTGAACATTTAAAGAAAAATTAACACCAACCCTCACTCTTACAAAAAAATTAAGAGAACATTCCCAAACTCATTTTACAAGGCCAGTGTTACCCTCATACTAAAGCTAGCTAATGACAATACAAGAAAAGGAAACTACAGACATTTCTTTATCCCTGATGCTTATTCAAATGCACAATTTTTCAATAAAATTCTAGCAAACTGAATCCAACAGCACATTAAAAGGATTATAAACCATGAAAGTGTTATTTAATCCTTAGGATCCAAGAATGGTTCAATCAACATATAAAAATCAATCAATATTTTACCACCTCAAAAATTGGAGGACAAAAATCATACAGACCAATTCCACAGCTAATATCATATTCAGTGGTGAAATACTGAAAGACTGTCCTCTGTGATCAGGCACAAAAATGCCTACAATCACCAATCCTATTCAACACAGTACTAGAATTCCTAGTTAAACCAATTAGGCAAGATAAAAGAAATAAAAAGCATCAGAATTGTAATAAAAGGGGCACCTGGGTGGCACAGTCAGTTAAGCATCTACCTTCAGCTCAGGTCATGATCCCAGGGTCCTGGGATCAAGCCCTGCATGGGGTTCCCTGCTCAGCGAGGAGTGTCTCTTCCCTCTGCCCCTCCCCCATGCTCATGCACTCCCTCAAATAAATAGTCTTTAAAAAAAAAAGAACTAGAATAAAAAAAGTAAAACTACTTCTATCGCAGATGATACAATTTTATATATAGGATATCATAAAGACTAAAAAATACCTTAGGTCTAATCAACACAGGGGTGCTTGGGCGGCTCAGTCATTAAGCAGCTGCCTTTGGCTCAGGTCATGGACCCAGGGTCCTGGGATCGAGCCCCTCATCGGGCTCCCTGCTCTGCGGGAAGCCTGCTTCTCCCTCTCCCACTCCCCCTGCTTGTATTCCCTCTCTCGCTGTGTCTCTCCCTGTCAAATAAATAAAATCTTTAAAAAAAAAAAAAAAGATCTAATCAACACATTCAGTAAAACTGCAGGATACAAAATCAATGTTCAAAAATCAGTTGGGTTTCTAGGCACTAATAATGTACTATCTGAAAAATGCGTAAGGAAGCAATACCATTTAAAACAGCATCAAAAAAAAACCAAAACTTACGAATAAATTTAGCCAAGGAAGGGAAAGATCAATTAGTACACTGCAAAGTACAGCAGTTCTGAAGACAAAATAAATGAAAGATACGGGATGCCTGGGTGGCTCAGTTAAGCGTTTGACTTCAGCTCAGGTCATGATCTCAGGGTCTGGGATCAAGCCCCATGCTGAGGCCCGAGTCAGGCTCCACATTGGGCAGGGAGTGTGCTTCTTCCTCTCCCTGCACCCCTTCCCCTGGCTCATGCTCTCTCTCAAATGAATAAATAAAATCTTTATTAAAAAAAAGGAAAGACATGTGTTAATGGATAGCAAGAATTAAATTGCAAAATGTCTATATGGCCCAAAGCTATCTTCAGATTCAATGAAATTCATATTACAATTCCAATGGTATTTATCACAGTAACAGAAAAAACAATATTGAAATTTCTATGGAATCACTAAAGAATCAAGAGCCCGGGGCGCCTGGGTGGCTCAGTTGGTTAAGCGACTGCCTTCGGCTCAGGTCACGATCCTGGAGTCCCTGGATCGAGTCCCGCATCGGGCTCCCTGCTCGGCAGGGAGCCTGCTTCTCCCTCTGACCCTCCCCCCTCTCATGTGCTCTCTCTCTCTCATTCTCTCTGTCTCAAATAAATAAATAAAAAAAATCTTTAAAAAAAAAAAAAAAAGAATCAAGAGCCCAGAAAGCAACCCATACGTATACACTCAAGTAACACTGTACAAGGAGCCAGCAATACTTCATAGGGTAAGGACTGTCTCTTCAACAAATACTGTTGAAAAAACTAGACGAGGGCGCCTGGGTGGCTCAGTTGGTTGAGCATCTGCCTTCGGCTCAGGTCATGATCCCGGAGTCCTGGGATCGAGTCCCGCATCGGGCTCCCGGCTCGGCGGGGAGGCTGCTTCTCCCTCTGATCCTCTCGCCTCATGCTGTTTCTCTCTCTCTCTCTCTCAAATAAATAAATAAAATCTTAAAAAAAAAAAAAAAAAAGAAAAAAAAAGAAAAAAAAAGAAAAAACTAGACGATCACACGCCAGGAGTGAAACAGGACTCCTATCTTATACCATTCCCAAAACTTAACTTGAAATGGATTAAAGACTTAAATATAAGTCCTGAAATCCTAAAACTTCTAGAGGAAAATATAAAAGTACACTGACATTGGTCTTTGACACTGGCCTTGGCAATGATGTTTTGGATATGACAAAAAAAGCACAAACAAAAAAAGCAAAAATAAACAAATGGGATAGATGACACTAAAAAGCTTCTGCACCAGCCTCTGAACATGAAATGGCAACCTATGGGATTGGAGAAAATATGTGCAAATAAAAATCTGATAAGGAACTATATCCAAATATATATAAATATATAAATATTTAAATAGATAAAAATAAATATATAAATAACATCCATTATATAAAGAACTCATACTATTCAAAAGTAAAAAATACCCAAATAAAACACTCTAACTGAAAAAAAGGCAAAGAAACTAAACTGACATCAAAGACATACAAGTGGTACGTGAAAATATGTACATCACCAACAGTGAGGCAAATGGAAATAAAAACCACAATGAGATAATCCCCTCATATCTGTTAGAATGGCTACTACCAAAAAGGACAGAGATGATTAGTGTTGACAGGGATATGGAGGCAAGGAAACACTCCTTGTACACTGTACTAGGAATGTAAACTGGTATAACCACTATGGGAAACAGTATGGGGGCTCCTCAAAAGTTAAAATTACCGTATGATTAGAAAATCCCAGTCTGGGTATATATATATCCAAAAGAAATGAGATCATATATTGAAAAGGTATCTGCTGTTTTTAAAGTGTTATTCACAATAGCCCAGATACCTAAGTGTCCATCAATGGGTAAATAGACAAAATGTGGGGTGTATATATATTCAGTGGAATGTCATTCAGTCATGAAAAGGAAGGAAATCCTGTCAACTGTAACATCGTTGGACTTTGAGGAAGGTTCTACTGAGAGTAAATATTAATGTTCTCATCACAAATTTAAAAATCACAAATTCATGTGATAAACATGGAAGTGTTAACTAATCTTACTAAGGTAATCATTTCACAACATATCCATGTTATCAAGTTATCTCACTGTACACCTTAAACTGACAAAATTTTATGTCAATCATATTTCAATAAACCCAGAAGGTGGGGGGAGGGTTAAACCTGAAGAATAACATTTTTTTTCCCCTCAGTCATCCTCCTTGGCATTTCTACTAAATTTTGAGAGCTAATACCCTCAATTTTGAATTTTCTCTTTCCTCAGTTTAAGTGACATCCTAGTTTTCTTCCCATTTTCTTATCTGTTGGCTACTCGGTCTCCCCTCCTCACTACTGCAGCTTGCCGAGTGCTGTGCAATCAGCTCTCTTTTCTCCTGCTTGCTCTTTATTTCCACGGTTTCAACTACTAGTGGACAGAATCAAGGTAGGACCTAACACCAGACTGTCAGCTGAATATTTTCATTTGGATAAAACCCACCTTCCTCTTGACCAAAGCAAGATGGCCTCTTCTTTCTTCCCTATCAGTTGGGTTGTCTGATCTTGTCTATTCCTTCTCCCACACTTCTCGATTATATGTCCCTTTCTTTTATTTGTATGATCACTATTTAATCACAGATCCTTATTTCCTGATCCCTGGGGATGAAAATAACCTCTCAAATGGCTTTGCTTGTTTCTGTCATTCCCATCAAAAAACAAAACAAAACAAAAAAACTAGAAATCTTATTACAAGAAACAGTGATGGGTGAAGGCTAAACACTAAAGCATTCTGTAATCTGGCGGAAGACTAACCCTCTAAAACCACTTCCATCATGACACACCCTGCTCAGACAACTTCATCAGTTCTCTAACACTCAGAATGTTCTACAATATTAACACAAGCTAACACACACAGATGCTGTCACTCAGTTTTGTAGCATAATGTGACAGCATTTCTTTCTTTAAATTAGCTTTTTGTGCCTCCTTTCCACTTCTACTTTGACATTTGTCATCCTAGATTCTCTGGAAGGTGAGGTCTAATGAGGTGCTATGCCTATTCAACTGTCATCAACAGAGTCAATGGAATGCACAAATATATAAAGATGATACTAATGTCAGTGACTTAAGGGTTCAGTAACAGTGATTGGTTCATATAACCAGCCATATATGCCACAGAAAACTGAACTGAAACCATAAAAAGGAAGAAATTAGAGCTCACACAACTGAAAACTACCATTAACTGCTGGGTTGCACTAGAGTTCTACTCTACAGAGACCGCCAACTTACATACCCTTCCAACTGTAAGAGTCAACTAAAATTTTATATCATATGCATTTACTAATACATAGTTTAGCCTATGAAAAGGGCTGCCTACTTGTACTATTTTTACTAACTTGACCATTCATTGTTCAACAATGCATTTGATGGGTAACTTTCCCCTGAAATAGTAAAAGAAAAAAAAAAAACACAACAAAAACATTTTTTTAATACTTCAAAAATGATTACACCTTACTTTTAGTAACCTTTCTTGAGTTAGAACTGCCACTTCCCTCCAACAATCAAGAATAAAACCATGTTCTTAAAGGGACATATAAGTGGTACATGTATGTTCTACACGGTATATTCCAAAGTGGTCCCACAATTACAGAAGTAAATGTGTAAGAATTTGGTCTGATGATTTATGTGAAATTACCAATGTCTTTACAGAAGAAACAAAACCTAGATATCAGCTGAATCTGAAGAAAAATAAACAGAACGTATCAGAGAACCAAGAGTCTAAAACTAAGATGAACAACCCGAATGTTCAGTCTGATTATCAAATGCCCTGAAAATATTTTACCTTAAACCTAATATTTACTGCACACTCAGTGTAAGACTGCCTTCCTCCAACTGCAAGGATCATGATCTTGAAAATTCTGACATAGACTATGACTATTAAGATCAAGAGCTTCCTGAGAAAAATTCACAGTTGAAAAGTTTATAGATTGAAGGAAAATTAAGAGTTAGAGGGTATACAGGAAGCACACAAAAATATTTTTCATTCTTTAAAAACCCAAAAAATAGTGGCGTCTGGGTGGCTCAGTCGTTGGGCGTCTGCCTTCGGCTCAGGTCATGATCCCAGGGTCCTGGGATTGGCCCCGCATCGGGCTCCCTGCTCGGTGGGGAGGCTGCTTCTCCCTCTCCCACTCCCCCTGCTTGTGTTCCCTCTCTCGCTGTGTCTCTCTCTGTCAAATAAATAAATAAAAATCTTAAAAAAACAAACAAACATGCAAAGTAGAGAGTTTAGCAAGATTTCTTCTATGTCATGGATAAAGAAGATGTGATATATTTATATATATAATGGAATATTACTCAGCCATCAAAAGGTTGAAATCTTACATTTACAATGATGTGGATGGAACTGGAGGGTATTATGCTGAGTGAAACAATCAGAGAAAGACAATTACATGATTTCACTCATATGTGGAATTTAAGAAACAAAAGAGACAATCATAGTGGAAGGGAGGGAAAAATAAAACAAGATGAAATCAGAGAGGGGGAAAAACCATAAGAGACTCCTGTAACTTATTTATAATTTACAGCTCATGATTCCTACACACTTTTATGTTCTTTCTTCTGGGCAAGTTTCAATGTGTATTTGCCTAACATATTGTTTTTTTTACAAACCATATGCTTGCTAATACAGATGCAAAAATCATTTTTCTAATGGTCTCCCAAATTAATGCCTTTTACTTTAACTTTAATCTAGGTTTCCCTCCTTGCTCAGAACACAAATTAATTATACAAGGTAAGCAAAGTCACTTAGGTTGCTGGAATTAAAGAGAAGTAAAACTGCCCATGACAGAATTTTTCATTGGAGAAAACTGTAAATGGTAAAAAGCTAAGCCAAGTAACAGCAAGCATTTTTTTTATGATTGTAAGACTTCTCCTTAGCAAAGCTTAGGAAGCGGCTAAATACATTGTTCTTGTTAAATCCAAACTTCATTTTTTTCTGGCGTGGGGTATGAAGAGACACAAAAAACTGTAACTATTAAACTAAACTAACTAGTTTAATAATAAACTAAAGGGGGAATTAAACTGGAAAGCACAAACACGCATTTTAAAGTAAAAAAGAAAAGTAACTAAAATTTTTAAATTGTTAGAAAATTCAAGCAATCATTAAAAAAAAAGTTACACTGCTACTGTTAGCATTTCAAACACCTTGAAACCAAATGGTTTCACAGGGGAATTTTTTTTGTACAAGTTCCAAAAACACGTAATTCTAAAACTATAGGATGTATTCTACAGAATGAGAAAAAGCCTTTCACAATACCTTCTACAAAACCAGTACCCAAATCAAAACCTAACAGAATAATCCAAACCAATCCCAAACTCCATTACTTATGAAGCAGTTCCAGTATTTGCAAATATGATTCATCACTACATCAAAGAGAATAACAAACACACACACCCCTTGACAAAGTAAGGTTATTCAAGAAATGAAGTCAAATAGACTATACTGAAAACTGAAAAAGAAAAACTATGATATTCTGAACAGCTACTGAAAAGTTAAAATTCAATACAGATTTTTTAAATTTAAAAAAACAGTACGCATTCCAAGATAACAGTAAAAGTGTATCTGTGCAAATATATAGAATTTCAAAACCAATCTCCCACAAAAGTTTCTACAATACAAATCAGCTCACATCAATGAAGAATAATGTTAGTATTCTGAAGTAGAACATTTGTGTTAAATTTACAGAGAAAACACTACATACTCATAATATAGTCAGAAATAACACACAGATGCCCTTAACACTATTGCATTTTAACACTGGAAAGCTAACCAATGGAATAGATAAGATAAACAAATCCATGATTATAGTCAAACTATATAGCCAGGAAATCCAGAAGAATCACCTGAAGATCTATCATAGGTTCATAAAAGCATATGTGTTGGGTATACTAGTACAAAACTAATTCAATTATAGACAGTAACTTTTTTTATGTAACAATGGAATATCCCGCTGGCCATATTAAATGAAATGCAAGATTCTTTTTAAAAGACAAATAAGGGTGCCTGGTGGCTTAGTCATTAAGCATCTGCCTTCGGCTCAGGAGATGATCCCAGGGTCCTGGGATCAAGTCCCGCCATCAGGCTCCTTGCTCTGTAGATACCTGCTTCTCCCTCTGCCTCTGCTCCTCCCCCTGCTCATGCTTTCAGACGTGCTCTCTCTCTCCCCCCAATAAATAAAATATTAAAAAAAAAAATAAATAAATGAATAATTATCTTGCTCTTGGAAACATTAGGGGAATGTCAATTTCCCCTAAATTAACCTCTGCATTCAATTAAAATCTTATCAAATTACACTCATATATCTATATCTCACTGGAATATTTACATACTGGCACCAAAGAATGTACATATATGTTCTACAAGGGTATTCTCTGAAACTGCCAAAAACTATAAAGAACCTAAATGGTACCCAACATCAGAATAGATCTGTTAATTATGGAGTATTTACATAACTGATTATACATAATTAGAAAGAATGAATAACTACCATATGCAATTTCATGGATGTAACATGGATGTCACAGACAAAATCTTGCTCTAAAAGCCATACGCAAAAAATACACTTTATGACAATTCATTTGAAGTTCACAAACTAGCAATGGTGCTAGAAGAATAGTGGTTCCTTCTTGGAAAAAGTGAAGTAACTGGCTGGAAAGAGGACATATGGGAGGCTTCTGTGTTACTGGTAACATCTCTTTAGAAATCAGGGTATTAGGACAGGGGGGCCTGGCTGATTCAATTGGTAGAGCATGCAACTCTTGATCTCAGGGTTATGAGTTCAAGTCCCATGCTGGATGCAGAGATTACTTAAAAAAAAAAATCAGGATAATGGTTAGTCACATGAGTGTATGTGTGTGTTACTGAATGTAAATACCAAAGAAATTCCTTAAAACGGTGTTTACTACCTTAACATGCCAACCGAATTAAGTCCTCAAGTAATTCTGCATTTTATGTAACACCTCTATATCTTACCACCATTAAGATTAAGGATTCTTGGAAGGGCTACTTCTCTCTGGTAAACAGAAATCATTAGATAAATAGAAATCATTAGGAGACATTAATATCCTATTAGATTTTTGAAAAAATAACCTTTTTTTTTAAAAAACATTTTTATTTATTTATTTAACAGAGAGAGAGACAGGGAACACAAGCAGGAGTTGTGGGAGAGGGAGAAGCAGGCTTCCTGCCGAGCAGACAGCCTGATGCAGGGCTCGATCACAGGATCCTGGAACCATAGCCTGAGCCAAAGGCAGACGCTTAACGACTGAGCCACCCAGGCGCCCCCCAAAATAAAATTTCTATAATTTGCTTTTTAATTAGATGTAGTTTGTTATGGATATGGTATTATTTAGCCAAGTTCAGTAAGACAGAACTACTGCTTACATTTTTCTCAATATTTTATTATACAATGCTGTAATAAACTCAGCACATTTAGTGTTTTTCTTATTGTTGCTTACATGTTGGCAGATATTTCCCAAGAAAATATGAGTTAGGTAATGTGAATCAGAATATTTAGTACATGTAAAAACTAGGTATTATTAATAGCTGCTCTCTACATAAGCCTGTTAACAATTTATATGCTTTATATGCTTTTACCAGTAAAGGTACCTATTTTCTCTAACACCTAATAAGCACTGGAAATTATTAATACTTTAAAATTTTCCAATCTTACTGAAAAAAATGAGCATTTCTATCCCCCTTCTACTTCTGTTAATAGTTTGTGTAGGAGTTTTATACATCTCTCTATTGAGTTTTAGCTCACTTATTTTTAAAGAGCTACCAATATGTATCTTTATCTGCCACATACTTAAATTCCTTTTTTAAAAGACCCTTCGAGATTGACGGGAATTGCATTAGTCAATACTGATTCATTTTGGGGAGAACTCTTCCAATCCATTACTCTTCTTTAATTTATGAATCCTTAAAATTAACATATGTTTAAAAGTCTTAAGAGATTATTTTGTTAAAATACTTAATGTCTACCAAGCTAAAGTTAGAAATGAAAGTCCAGTGTCAACACTTGAATTCATGCTTATTTTAACCAACCTGCTCCATTCTTAAACAAGCTATCACTTATTAGATGCCAAAATTTAAACAGAGTAAATTATCTCATTTAATCTTTACACAAATGGATAGATTATCAACCCCATTTTTCTAATAAAGGAAAATGAAGCTTAAAAAGCTAAAAAAAGTACATATGCCTTTTTTTTTTGGCTCTTCTACCCTTTTAATGCCCTAATTCTCTAGTTTCAATTCCTTCCTAGTATCTTCTGAAGCCTATTTTAAATTGTTTGAACTTTCGTGATCTGAGTCTCAAGTTTTAATGGCTGCAAAAGAAAGAAGCCTTATAATGATGTATTTAATGTGCCAGTGGTCTCTAAAATGATATCTGTGCATGTCATGGGGATGTAGAAAGTCAAAAAGGGGAACTGTTGTTTATATATATTTTTTATTTTTTTTAAGATTTATTCTTAAGCAATCTCTACAGCCAACATGGGGCTCAAATTCATAACCCTGATGTCCAGAGTCTCACATTACACTGACTGAGCCAGCCAGGCACCCCAAAACTGTTTATATATTTTTAAATCTCATCTGTTAAAATGTCTCTATTGTACATAAATGGCTTAACAACATGGTGAACAAGAAAAATTGCTTGAAGTTCACTTAAACTCATGATCTCTAATATTTCTTCCTGATAAACTATACACTCTGCTGTTCCACTCAACACATCTTGTTAAATCAGTCTTACTGATAAATTCCTTAAAACATAGTAACAATACAAAATAAATACCAAGCAATTATATTTTAAGGCAAAAATGTAAATGCACAAAAAATGTATAAAATGTTGATAAAAGTGAGAAAGAAATGTTCATTTTTGGTCATGGCCAATGACTTACTAATAAAAATCTTCAACAAATTCCAATAAAATAAAAAATCCACGGGCGCCTGGATGGCTCAGTCGTGAAGCACGTCTGCCTTCAGCTTAGGTCATGATCCCAGGGTCCTGGGATCGAGTACTACATTGGGCTCCCTGCTTGGTGGAGGGAGCCCAATGTAGTACTCCCTCTCCTACTCCCCCTACTTGTGTACCTGCTCTCGCTCTCTCTCTCCCTGTCAAACAATCTTAAAAAAAAAATCCACAAGATTTTTTCAAGAGAATTATGTGATATTAAACCTAGCAAAAGGCCTTAGAAACGTGATAATATCCCGAATATAGTCTCCTTATGATCATGCTGTGCAATTACAGTATTAAGTGAAAATACCATACTCTGTAATATCAATTATGTGAGAAAATCATGCCAAAATACAACCCACCACTTAATCCATTTTCTTCAGATTTAGTTCACCTGTCAGAATTATAACTAAACCTGGATTTTAAAAAATGAAAGTGTAATTTAATAGCTTTTATTTCATTCACAGAGATAAAATACCAAGCTATTTTGTCACTACATATTGCAAAATCATCCTAGTTTTCCACAGTCCACCCTTCTTCCATATAAAACACCAGAAAATATTAAATAATGTTTCTTATAATGCATACATTTAGCTTCTATTTATCTAGTTTTCCTCTAATATTTATCTAATTTTAATTCTGTTCCTCTTAAGTCTTAGTCATCTTTTCTTTTTATTCATACCTCATCTGATCTTTTCATTATTTGGTACAACTAATTTTTAAACCTCCTATTTTCCTGGCCACAAACCCCTCCCCTCTTTTTAAGATTTTATTTATTTTGAGAGAAAGAGAGCGAGCATAAACACAAGCCGGGGTAGGAGGGTGAGAAAAACTCTCAAGCAGACTCCATGCTTCCTGTGGAGCCTGATGTGGGGGGCTTGAGCTCAGGAGCCTGAGATCATGACCTGAGCCAAAATCAGAGAGTCCTACGCTTAAGAGACTGAGCCAACCAGGTGCCCCACAAAACCCTATCTTTAAATGGAAGGTTAAAGACCTTCCACTGCCTGAAATGAAATTAAGCATGTTTAATATTTAAGCATAATAACTAAATGAACAGAAGAAGAAATGAATAATTTGTAAGCCAGTGTTTAAAAAGAAGGTGAGATAATTCGTAAAACAAGTAAAAGAGATGGGAACAAAAATGAAATGTAAGGCAAGTAGAAAATTCAAACTATGACACTGTCAAGAGATTTAAAATCTAAACAGGTAAGAGATTAAACACATCTGTTAGATGATCATCTCTCCTTGGATTATATAAAAAGGCTCCTTCTACACTATTTATCATAGAATTAAACAAAAAAACTTTATATGCTATTTATTTTAGAAGTGTCTCTGCTCTTTAAGAAGTAATCTAAACCATAACACAGGAAAAAAGACAAGAAAGAAAAAGAAAGCACAAATTAATAAAAAGTCAGGTAGTTATATTTTAGACAAAATAGACTCATGACAAGAAGCATCAACCAGTACTGAAATATATTCATTTCTTAATGTTGTAAGGGAAACATTATCACTAAGAGGTAAAACTCCTGGTATATGCATGTAGCTGGCTCAGTCAGTAGAACATGATTCTTAATCTCGGGGTTGTGAATTCAAGACACACTTTGGGTGTAGAGCTTTCTTTAAAAAAAAAGAAAGAAAGAAAGGTTAAGGTTAAAGAGGTTAAAAGAGGTGTGAACCCACATACCCAACAATAGAACTTAACAAATAAATCCATTAAGTTTGAAAACGGGGGGAAAAAACCCTTCTGGATAATGCAAGGGTAATAAGGAAAATTACTATGGAAATCATATTATATTTAAAACTGAGCAATAACAAAATCCCATTTCATGTCAAGAATCAAGAGTATTCAGCTACAATTTAGAGAAAAATTTACTTTTAAATGAACCTACTGTAAAAAATAGATAATACACACACACACAACATTTAAAAAGGAATGGTAGAATGAACTCAAATAATCCAAAAGGAAACAATGATATACTAAGCAGGAAGGATGAATAAACACATTATTTGAAAACTACAGTCAAATAAGGGCATTAGTGGCAAAACTTTTTTAATTAAAAAAAAAACTAATATTAAAGATTTTTAAAATCATGACAAACCTATAAATTCTTATTCTTGTAAACGCATTTTTCTCAAAAAGCTTAAATTCTAAGTAACAAAAACAGATTCAAGAAGAAAAGCTACGCTTATCACCAAGAAACTAATAAATGAACTGTCAAAAATCTACTCACAAAAAGACATGAGGTCTTCCAATAAAGAGCTAATATGTTACCAAATAACCTGTTTTAGGAAAAATTACCCAATTAATTTTATGAGTTTAAAATAACTTGTTATCAAGGGGCGCCTGGGTGGCTCAGTCGTTAAGCGTCTGCCTTCGGCTCAGGTCATGATCCCAGGGTCCTGGGATCGAGCCCCACATCCGGCTCCCTGCTCTGCGGGAAGCCTGCTTCTCCCTCTCCCACTCCTCCTGTTTGTGTTCCCTCTCTCGCTGTGTCTCTCTCTGTCAAAGAAATAAAATCTTTAAAAAAAATAAATAAATAAAATAGAATAAAATAACTTGTTATCAAAATAAATGACTAAAAAAAACTGACTGAGAAAGGGATGTTTTACGACAACAATGGGATATAAATGCTAAATATCCAAGTATTCAGGGAGTATTTGAAGTCAAAAAAGAGGGGCGCCTGGGTGGTTCATTAGGTTAAGTGTCTGCCTTCATCATGGGGTCATGATCCCAGTGTCATGAGACTGAGTCCCACAGCGAGCTCCCTGCTCAGCAGGGAGTCTGCTTCTCCCCCTCCAACTTCCTCTGCTTTCTTGTTCTCTATCAAATAAATAAATAAAATCTTAAAAAAAAAGTCTTCCTTAAAAAAAAAATAAAAATAGAATTAAGAAAAAAAAGTCAGAAAAGATTTCCTAATAAAATTCAGCACGTTAACACATTAAAGGAGAAAAAAAAAAAAACATACACGCATCCAAAATATCCCCAAAAGTCAACTCCTCCTTATGACAAAAAAATTCATGCACTATAAACAGAACTTAAAGAATACATACCCAAAAAAACACAATACCAGTATTTAAAGTTAAAATATTGAAAGTACTTTTTTAAACCATTAGAAAATTAGAACACAAATCTTACAGTCATTATTCACATAAAATATTAACTATAAAAAAATGCAGGGCGCCTGGGTGGCTCAGTTGGTTAAGCGACTGCCTTCAGCTCAGGTCATGATCCCAGGGTCCTGGGATCGAGTCCCGCATCGGGCTCCCTGCTCTGCGGGGAGCCTGCTTCTCCCTCTCCCATTCCCCCTGCTTGTGTTCCCTCTCTCGCTGTGTCTCTCTCTGTCAAATAAATAAATAAAATCTTAAAAAAAAAAAATGCAAAGGAAGCACATTAACTAGCATTACTATTGCATTTCATGGATTCTAAAGATACTCCCAATTATTAAGTGACCCATTACTTCACATACCAGTAAAAAAAAAAATACTGCCAAGTAAAATATGCTAATTATCGTTTTAAATTTTGTTTTATACTAAATGGGAAATTTTTTGACTTACACAGAATTTACATAGAAAAACAAAACCGGAGTGGGGGGGGCACCTGGGTGGCTCAGATGGTTAAGCACCTGCCTTCGGCTCAGGTCATGATCCTAGGGTCCTGGGATGGAGCCCCACATGGGGCAAGAAGCCCACAGCAGGCAAGAAGAGCCTCTGCAGACAACTAGTCTGAAGGACAGAAGAGCCAAAACAACAGTATGCACACACAGCAGAGAGACTCCCTGAAGCACCAGGCCTGGGGAACAGGGAACACTACATGGCAGGGCACTACAGGACCTCTTCATAAAACCCCTACCCTCAAGAACAAGAGACATGGATGACTTTCACAATACAGAAAAAGGAACACAGACTTAGACAAAACAAGTCAGAGGAATCTATCCCAAATGAAAGATGAGGTCAAAGCTGCTACCAGAGATATAAGTAAAACAGATGTAAGTAACGTGCCTGATAAAAAATATAAACCCAATGATCAAAAGGATACTCATGGACTTGCGAAGAGTGGAGGACATCAGTGAGACCATTAACATAGAGATAAGGAATAACATAGCAAAGATAAAGGACTCAATAAACAAAATGAAAAACACACTTAAGGGAATGAACAGCAGGCTGGAAGAAACAGAGAAACAAATCAGTGACCTAAAAGAGTAATGTAAAGTAATCAAACTGGAATGAACAAAACGAACAAACGAGCAAACGAACGAAAGAGAAAAAAAAAAAAGAATTACGCAAAATGAGAGAAGCCTTAGGGAACTTAGTGACTCCATCAAATGTACTGATATCTGTTTTACAGGCATTCCAGAAGAAACAAAAAATGGGGCAGAGAATTTATGTGAAGAAATAAAAGCTGAAAACTTTCCTAATCTGGGTAAGGAAACATATGCAGATCCCAGAGGCACAGAGATCCCAAAACAGAATCAAGAAAAGCAGATCCATATCAAGACATACTGTGATTAAAATGACAAAATACAGTGATAAAGAAAAAATACTAAAAGCAGCAAAAGAAGATAATCACATACAAAGGAAACCCCTAAGATTACCAACAGGTTTTTTAGCAGAAATCTTCCAAGCCAGGAGACAGTGGTATCACATATTCAAAGGGCTGATTGAGAAAAACTTCTAGCCAAAAATACTCTATCCAGCAAAGATATCACTCAGAATAGAAAGAGTTTCCCAGAGAAACAACAACTAAAGGAGTTTGGGACCACTAAACCAGCCCTGAAAGCAATATTAAAGGGGACTCTTTAATAAAGTCTCTGAAGGACTCTAAAAAAAGACCAAAAATGACATAATGAGGGTAGGAAACTCAAAAACAGTAAAAATGAACATTTCTATTAAAAAATCAGTCAAGGAACTCACAGAATAAAAGAATGTAAAATATAACAGCATGAAGAAAAGAGGTGTAAAGAATGGGTTCAAACCTAAATGATCATAAACTTCTTAATACAGACTGCTATATGTACAAGAGGCAAATACAAACCTAATGGTAACCACAAATCAAACACCAGTAATACTAAAAGAATAGAGGAAAAAACCAAGCTATATCACTAAAGAAAACCAGCAAACCATGAAAGATAAAATCAGCGAAAACCTTCAGAAACAACCAAAAAACAAGTAATAAAATGGCAATACATATCTATCAATAATTACTTTGAATGTAAATCTACTAAAAACACACACGCAAAGGAATGAGTTAAAAAACAAGACCTGGGTGCCTGGGTGGCTCAGTTGGTTGGACATCCAACCTCAGTTCAGGTCTTGATAGCAGGATCATGAGTTTAACACCTGTGTTGGGCTCCACACTGCTGGGGGTCGGGGAAGGAAGGGGAAAGACCCACCTACAAAAGACTGCCATGCTGCCTACAGAAGACTCCTTTCTGACCAAAAGACTGCAGATTGAAAGCAAGGAGAAAGAGGGATGCTTGGCTCAGGTAAGTGACCAACTCTTGATTTCGGCTAAGGTCATGTCTGTTGTGAGATCTAGCCCTGTGAGAGGCTCCACGCTAAGCATTAAGCCTGCTTAAGGTTCTCTCTCTCCCAGGCGTCTGGGTGGCTCAGCTGGTTAAGCGACTGCCTTCGGCTCCGGTCATGATCCTGGAGTCCCTGGATCAAGTCCCGCATCGGGCTCCCTGCTCAGCAGGGAGTATGCTTCTCCCTCTCCTGCTCCTCCCCCATCTTGTGCGCGCTCTCAAATAAATAAAAAATCTTAAAAAAAAAAAAGATTCTTTCTCTCCCTCTCCTTCTGCCCCAACCCTGTTCCCATGCTCTCTCTCTCTCAAAAAGAAAAAAAAAAAAAAAGTGATGGGAGGGAGAAACATCCATCATGCAAATGGATGTCAAAAAGAACCAGTGTAGGGGCGCCTGGGTGGCTCAGTCGGTTAAGCGACTGCCTTCGGCTCAGGTCATGATCCTGGAGATCCGAGATTGAGTCCTGTATAGGGCTCCCTGCTCAGTGGGGAGTCTGCTTCTCCCTCTGACCCTCTTCCCTCTCATGCTCTCTGTCTCTCATTCTCTCTCTCGCAAATAAATAAATAAAATCTTAAAAAAAAAAAAAAAAGAACGAGTGTAGGGGCACCTGGGTGTCTCAGCTGGTTAAGCATACAACTCTTTGTTTTGGGCTCAGGTCTGAGACTGAGCCCCACTTCAGGGTCCCTGCTCAGTGCTGATTATTTCTCCCCCTCTCCCTCTGCTCCTCCCCCTGCTCATACTCTCTCTCTCTCAAATAAATAAAACCTTCAACAACAACAAAAAAAGCTGGTATATCAATACCTGTATCTGAAAAACTAGACTTTAAAACAAAGACTGTAACAACAGAGGAAGAAGGGCACTATATAATCACAGAGTAGACATTCCATCAGGATGTAACAATTACAGGGGCACCTGGGTGGCTCAGTCCTTAAGCGTCTGCCTTCCGCTCAGGTCATGATCTCAGGGTCCTGGGATGGAGCCCCGCATCAGGCTTCCCGCTCAGCGGAAAGCCTGCTTCTCCCTCCCCCACTACCCCTGCTTGTGTTCCCTCTCTCACTGTATCTTTCTGTCAAATAAATAAAATCTTGGGGCGCCTGGGTGGGTCAGTCATTAGGTCTGCCTTCAGCTTGGGTCATGATCCCAGGTCGCTGGGATCGAGCCCTGCATCGGGCTCCTTGCTCCATGGGAAGCATGCTTCTCCCTCTCCCACTCCCCTGCTTGTGTTCCCTCTCTCGCTGTGTCTCTCTCTGTCAAATGAATAAAAATAAATAAATAAAATAAAATCTTAAGAAAAGGGGGGGGGTTGAGTGGCTCACTTGTTAAGCGTCTGCCTTCGGCTCAGGTCATGGTCCCAGGGTCCTGGGATCAAGCCCTGCATTGGGCTCCCTGCTCAGTGGGGAGTCTTTTCTCCCTCTCCCACTCCCCCTGCTTGTGTTCCCTCTCTTACTGTGTCGCTGTCAAATAAATAAATAAATACAATCTTTAAAAAAAGAAAGAAAGATTAGGGCGCCTAGGTGGCTCAGTTGGTTAAGCGACTGCCTTCGGCTCAGGTCATGATCCTGGAGTCCCAGGATCGAGTCCCACATCGGGCTCCCTGCTCAGCGGGGAGTCTGCTTCTCCCTCGCCTGCTCCCCCCGTCTTGTGCTCTCTCTCAAATAAATAAATAAAATCTTTAAAAAAAAGAGAGAGAGATCAAATGAGAGTGGAGAAATAAAACCAACACCAAGAAATACAAACAATTATAAGGGAATATTACGAAAAACTATACACCAACAAATTGGACAACACAGGAAAAAGAAATACAGAGTAACATATAGCCAGGAAACTAAAACAGAAATAGAAAATTTGAACAGACCGATTATCAGCAAATAAAATGAATCTTAAAAGATATATTCATAACAGTAATCAAAAAACTTCCAACCAACAAAAATCCAAGGCCAGGTGGCTGCACAGGTGAATTCTACCAAACATTTAAAGAAGAATTAATACTTCTCAAACTATTCCAGAAAACAGGGGTGCCTGGGTGACTCAGTCAGTTAAGCATTTGACTTTAGCTCAGGTCATAATCTCAGGGTCCTGGGATCAAGCCCTGCTTTAGGCTCCTCCCTCAGTGGGGAGTCGTCTTCTTCCTCTTTCTCCCTCAACCCCTCCGTCTGCTCATGCTCACTCTCAAATAAATAAAATCTTAAAAAACAAAACAAAACAAAACAACTATCCCAAGAAATAAAAGAGGAAGGAAAAGTTCCAAATTCATTCAATGAGTCCAACATTACCCAAAATCAGATAAAGACACCACTAAAAAAAATGTACAAGCCAATACCTCTGATGAACAGAGATGCAAAAATTCTCAACAAAACACTATGAAAATAAATCCAACAACACAATAAAAAAAACCATCCACCACAATCAAGTGGGATTTATTCCTGGGTTTCAACGGTGGTTCTATATTTGCAAATCAATCAACATTATACATCACATCAATAAGTGAAAGAACAACCATATGATCATTTCAAAAGACACAGAAAAAGCTATTGACAAAAGTATACACATTCATGATAAAAACCACTAACAAAGTGGGTTAAAAGGGAACACACCTCACCATCATAAAGGCCATATGAACGACCCACAGCTAATATCATCCTCAATAAGGAAAAACTGAGAGCCTTTTCCCTAATGTTAGGAACAAGATATGGATGTCCATCTCACCACTGTTATTCAACATAATACTGTAAGTCCTATTCTCAGGTGACAACAAAAGAAATGAAAGGAATATAAATTGGTAAGGAAAAATTAAAATTTTCATTATTTTCAAATGACATGATAATCTATACAGAAAACCCTAAAGACAAAAAACAGCAAAAAAATTGCTAGAACTGATACACAAATTCAGTAAAGTAGCAGGATAAAAATCAACATACAGAAATCTGTTCCATTTCTATATGCTAATAACATAGCAGCAGAAAAAGAAATCAAGGAATCAATCCTATTTGTAATTGCACCCAAAACCTTAATGCCTAGGAATAAACCTCACCCAAGAGGTAAACAATCTGTATTCTGAAATCTACAGAACAGTGATGAATGAAACTCAAGATGACATAAAGAAATGGAAACACAGGAATGCTCATGCAATGCAAGAACAAATACTGTTAATATTGTCTGTGCAACCCAAAGCGATCTACACACTTAATGCAATCTCTATCAAAATAACACAAGCATTTCTCACAGAGTTAGAACAAACAATTCTAAAATGTATATGGACCAGAAGACATCCCATAGAAACAAAGCAACCTTGAAAAAGAAAAGCAAAGCTGGAGGCATCACAACTCCAGATTTTAAATTATATTACAAAGCTGTAGTGGTCAGAACAGTATGGTACTGGCACAAAAATAGACACCTAGATCAATGGGACAGAATAGAAATAGAAAACCCAGAAATAAAGCCACAACTCTATGGTCAACTATCTTCAAAAAGCAGGAAAGAATATCCAACGCAAAAAAGACAGTCTCTTCAACAAATGTGTTGGGAAAACTGGACAGCCACATGCAGAACAATGAAACTGGACCACTTTCTTACACCATACACAAAGATAAACTCAAAATGGACAAAAAACCTAAATGTGAGACAGGAATCCAACAAAATCCTAGAACAGAGCATAGACAGTAATTTCTTTAACATCAGCTGTAACAACAGTGTTCTATGTCTCCTGAAGCAAGGGAAACAAAAGCAAAAATAAACTAATGGGACTACATCAAAACTAAAAGCTTCTGTTCAGTGAAGGAAACAGTAACTAGGTAATCTATGGAATGGAAGAAGATATTTGTAAATGACATATCCAATAAAGAGTTAGTATCCAAAATATTGAAGGAACTTATAAAACTCAACATCCCCAAATGAATAATCTAAAAAAAAAAAAAAAAATGGGTAGAATGGGAGGAGGGGGAAAAAAAAAACATGGGCAGAGATACAAACTGACATTCCTCCAAAGAAGACATCCAGGGGAGCCTGGCTGGCTCAGTCAATGGAGCATACAACTCTTGATCTCAGGGTCCTGAGGTCAAGTCCTATGTTGGGCACAGAGCTTAATTAAAAATAAAAAAACAAAAACAAAACATTCAAATGGCCAACAGACACATAAAAGATGCTCAGCATCACTTATCATCAGGGAACTGCAGATCAAAACCACAGTAAGATACCACCTCACACCTCTCAGAATGGCTAAAATCAACAACAGAAGAAATAATAGATGTTGCCGAGGATGTGGAGAGAGGGGAACCCTCTTACACTGTTTGTGGGAATGCAAGCTGGTGCAGCCACTCTGGAAAAGAGTACGGAGGATTCCTCAAAAAGTTTACAGTAGAACACACTATGATCCAGCAATCACACTACTGGGTGTTTATCCCCAAAATACAAGAACACTAATTCAAAGGGATACATGCACCCCTAGGTTTATAGCAGTATGTGCGCGTGCGCGCGCACATATACACACACACACACACACACACACACACACAATGGAACATTATTCAGTCATAAAATGAAATCTTTCCATTTGCAATGACATATGTGGAGCTACAGAGTATTATGCTAAGTGAAATAAGTCAACCAGAGAAAGACAAATACCGTATGATTTCTCTCATACATGAAATTCAAGACACAAAACAAATGATCACATGGGAAGAAAGAGACTGGCAAACCAAGAAACAAACTCCTAACTACTGAAAACAAATTGATGGTTACCATAGGGGGAATAGAGAAGGTTGGGTAACAGGAGGTGAAGATTAAGGAGTGCACTTGTGGTATTGAGCACTGGGTGATTAAAATAAACACTAAAAAAAAAAAAAAAAAGTCAAATGAGACTAATCAATCTACATTCTCTTAAAAAATAAAATAAAAATTAAAAGTTAAATCTTTTGCACTCTCTCTAATATTTAGTTTAAAAGACAGCTGACTCCCTCTGCTTCCTCATTCTATTTTTTGAAGCATCATGTTACATTAGTGTCTGGAAACCCCTGTACACCACATTTATGGCAGGATGAGCGTAAAAAAGGTAAATACTTCTTAGTATTACTATAAAAATAATCTTTTCCCTCACAGGCACTTTAAGAGATCTCCACAGGTTCCAGGACATTTTAAGAACTAGTAATCTAGAACCAGAACATATTAAATGACATACTTAATGTTACCTTCTCTATAAAGGTAAAGCACACAAAGATTATTTCACTACATACATGTAAGGATACCAGTGACTTCTAGGAAAAAAGAAAACTGCGCTGAAGTGAGGGAAACCCTTTAAATGAATTTGCAGACATGATTTCTTTAAATAAAAAAAAAATGAAACAAATATGAAAGAAAATGTTACCACTTAATTTATCTAAGTGACCCTTTTCAGTAATTTTGGAGCATTTTATCATTTAAATATTTAATATGTTAATATTAATTATATTTTTTAAAAACCTTTGAGAGTGGGGCACCTGGGTGGCTCAGTTAAGCATCTGCCTTTGGCTCGGGTCATGGTCCCAGTGGGATCAAGCCCTGCATCAGGCTCCCTGCTCCGCGGGAAGCCTGCTTCTCCCTCTCCCACTCCCCCTGCTTGTATTCTCTCTCTCGCTGTGTCTCTGTCAAATAAATAAATAAAAAAATTTAAAAAAAACCTTTAAGAGTGCAGATTCTCCCCCCACCAAAGTTTATTTATTTATTTTCGAGAGAGAGGGAGAGATCACAAGAGGGAGGCACAGGTAGAAGGAAAGCGAATCTCAACCAGACTCCCCAATGAGCATAGAGACCCACAACCCCGAGATCATCACCTGAGCTGACAACCAACTGATCCACCTGACCCCTGAAGACCGCAGATTCTTTGATGTATACCTCTCCTTCATAAAAAATCCGCTTGCAAAAAAAGCAGTGAGGAGCATCCGGCTTGGCTCCGTTGCTAGAGCCTGTACAGGACTCTCAAATCTCAGGGTTGTGAGATCAAGCCTCAAGCTGGGCTTGGAGACTGATTAAAAAAAAAAAAAAAAAAAGCAGTGACTTCTTTATTTTACATTGTATAAGTAATAAGAGGCCTTTTATAAAATGTTCTTTTGAAAAATAATTTGGTAAGAATAAAGGGCTGCACACATTCCAAAAATGGAGTTATTCCTGAGTTTCCATTTTGACCTGGTGCTTTCATAATGTACTAATACAGTGTACTAATAGTGTATGGATATAGTGTACTAATGTTTTTTGTCAAAACACAGCATCTGTTCAACTAGTTAATTTAAAATGGAAAGCTATTCAACTCCATAAAAAAATCTCAGTAGTAAATCATTAAAACAGTATTTTTTGGAAATGATGTCTATGTTCCAGATCATTACAAAACAAGTATGAGAAACTATCTCTACAATTAGGATCTTCAAAATTTGTGGAGACAAAATATCATCTAGAATTAGGATATAACAGATTTAATGCTAAATTAAATATATCTACATTGCTTCCTGTGACACAGAAGAGTGAGCCTGAGAAAATAATGAGTCACAAACAGAAAGAAATGAAGCAGGAGTTTTTAAGGAACTCCATGGAATAAGATTTTCAGTAAACATTCCTGGGCACTTACTACGTCTCTGTCAAATTTTATTTCAGTCATATTAAGTATGGAATATCAACAAGCTAGCTGTGTAAAACAGCTGGGTTCAGTAGGCAACTGGAAATGCTAGATGAGTAACTTAAGACAAGAAGGTGAGCATAATAAGACAGTGAGGACAAGAAGAAAAGGACAAGAGGAATGAACTCAAGGGATAGACCCCATGTAAGTCTTAAAAACAAGAACCCCCCACGGGCGCCTCGCTGGCTCAGTTGGTAGAGCTTGGGACTCTTGATCTCTGGGTTGTAGGTTTGAACCTCACACTGGGTACAGGGATTACTTAAAAATAAAATCTTTAAAAAGCAAAAAAAGGAAGAACCACAGAAGAGAAAGCAGAAAACAGTTTTTTGGTTGTTTTTTTTTTGTGGAATCTACCGTGGAATCTAAACTCCGACCCTGAGATCAAGACCTAAGCTGAGATCAAGAGTCAGACCAAAGTTAAATGACTAAGCCACCTAGGCAACCCAAAAGAAACACTTTTATGTGACACCTCAATTAACATGGTGCAGAAGAATTTCACAATTTGGTAAACACTGTATTTATAAATAAGTGGAATAAAATGAAATAAAAGGACTGGTGCAAAGAAACAGTTTAAGTGAGATGTTTACAGAATTATCAAACCTAGTTATATTTATGAGAATGAGAAAGAAGTCATCAAGAGTGTCAGGGAAAATAGGCAGAATATGTGGGCCTGGAAGAAAGGCATTTTTCCTGTAGCAAATGAAAAAAGAAAGCCTAGGTAAAAACAGAAAAGTAGCACGAAGTTGAAGAAATTAAATGTTTATATCAGATGGAGATCTACCTTTCTTAGATAAGTTTAAAAAAGTAATTTATGGGATTGAGGGATTTTAAAACCTGGGGTATGAAGTTTAAAAAAAAATAAAGTCTGTGATTGTCCATGTGCAGAAACACAAATAACACCAAGGTTAATTAGTTAAAATACAAACGTAAACAGTCAGAAAGTAAGCATTTACAAAAAGCACTGTATGTTTTTTAAAATTAGGAAAGGTGCATCTGAAAAATATACATAAATTAAAAATTAATATCTGATTTATTCACGATAGTTGGCTAATTAATAATCTACCAATCAGCTTTCCAGATCGTCTACCTCTTCAAGCAAAAAACATTTATAGTTAAACATTTTTTTAAAGAAAATCTTTAAAGTTATACACTTACCTGTCTTCTTAATTATATATACGACTCTAAATTAATCTTAATCTTGAACATCCATTGTTGCTGTACTGGAACATCTGCTGCTGCTAAGTACTGTGCAGCAAACAATTCTATCTTCTTTAGAGCTCTTCTATGTCTTTCCCAGCTGTCAAGATATAAAGCAACTACTTCTACAGTTTATGTTTTCCCTTAACACCTCTACAACTAGGCTGCCTTATCAACTTGCTTCTAGTCTGTCTCCCATAATCCAGTTTCTCAAACTTTCCTAAATGTGGACTTTCATGAAAAACATGAGAATCCCTCTCACCAATGCTTGACCTGTTGCTAGGAAAGTGGAAAAGTTGTTTTTTATATTACAAAATTCAGGAAACAAGTGCTCCACGTATTTACTGAAAACTTTCTAATCTAGGACATTTATATCTATAAATCAAAATAAGACTTTTGACTTACTGAAGGGTAAAAAAGATTATTTTCTGGAAGGAATTACTTTGTGGGGGGGGGGAGAGGCCATTTGAAATTTTTAGGAATTAGTCTTCTAACCTACTTTTCAAAGTGACTTCCTACAATGCTCCTGTAATTTTCAACCATGGTAAGTGAAATTTTATTCATTATAGCAAGTCTAACACTTCTGAGCAATAAGTTATTGGAATGAGAATTTAGGATAGAAAAGAACAGCTGTCAAGGAGAGATGATGAATCAAGTGAAAAGCAGAAACACTCTTGATAATTTTTCTAGTAATTAAGAGTGATTTACTTACTACTTGCTGTCATTATTTCTCAACTCTGAAACTTTTCCAATGACTGGATCCAAAACTGCTAAATAAATGAAGTACAGCCGAGGTGTTTTATCACTCTGCTAGAAATCACTCTCCAGATTTCATTATTTACCCTTTTCACGCAGAATTTCCAGTACTCCCCTACCTATCCTACGCACTCTAGAAAACTGTAAAATTTACTGTCACCTTTAGCATGCCCTTCGCTCATTCCCACCTGCACCTAACAAAGTCCCAGCATTCTTTCAATAAGTAACGTTCCCCAAATGCCACCGATTTCACGAACACTTTCCTGTTACTGGAAATGGAGACTTAGCCTTCCTATGGTAACCTACCAAGCGAAGTTACTGCAACCATCACATGCGTTTTAAGAACCTTCATCATCTTTCCTACACCGTGCATCGGTCGCACTGAGCTCACCATCAAAGTTCAATAGTAAGCAGTCTAAAGTACAGTAAGGTACGAAACTGCATCTTAAAACTCCACCAAAAGAATAGCTAAATAGCACCAGGTACGTGAAGCGTACATAACACATCACATTTTGTTATGATTCAACAGAAACTCATCTCATACTCAATAACTAGTATAAGGTGATCAATAATCATTTAAAAGGAGATCTCAAAGTTTTTCCAAATAAGAAAGTAGCCTTCAAACATTTACTACTCCGATTTCAGGTTTGCAAAATGCAGTTTTTCACGTACTGTACAAAAGAGTAATAGAGAACTTTCTTCGCTATCAAATTTTTCAATTTTTATTACTGAGATTCTCGGGGAGACAACTGGTAGAAAACCTCATTGTGGGCGCCCTAAGAGCCACGTATGAATCTGCTTAAAAAAATCTCTTAGAGACTGCCAACCGACCTGAGATGGCTACAAGCAGTGGGAAATGGAGGAGAACCAAAAGCGATGCAGCAGGAAAGGGAGAAAAACAGCCATCGAGAACGACTGTCACAAAGAGTAGCGCTGCTACCAAACGCCCGTAGCACGAGGGTCCAACATGGCGGCAATGCTAACGGCAGCCATGAGAAACGAGCACGACCCCTCGGCGCGCACACGCTGCCGTGCCGGGCCTCCGGGGCCGGTCACCAGAGACGCCGCCGCCGCCGCCCCCGCCGCCGACTCTCCCACACCCCCTCACGGGCTGTAACGGAATTTTCTCCCCAAACGCCACCTTCAAGATGGCGGCTCCTCCTCCCGACAACCCCTTCAACCGTCCAAGCAGCAGCCGTAAATCCGCCACCATCTTTTCCCCCGTCCCTTCCCCCCCTCCCCCGCCACTATTTACATAGCGAAAATCGCTCCGGCCTGCCTGCGGCCTTCACCTCACGCCCTCAGCCTTCGCCTCGTAGGCCTCGGCCTCTCGAAGTCCCCCAGGCAGGCCGCGGCGCCGACCCGACACCTCGACGCTGTGTCTCCGGTCACCCGGCGATCTTCCTTCAACCCCCACTTCCTCCCCCTACCACTCCCCCCACCCCCCACCTCCACCCTTAACCAAGCGCACCTCCGCCGCCGCTCAGGGCGACCAGGCTCCTCCCCGGCCTAACTGCGGCCTCCTCCGGGCCTGCTCTGCGCCCTGCGCCGTACCGCCCGGCCTGGGCGGAAGGGCGTCATCCGGGCCGCCGACCAGGCCACCCCACTAGCCTTAGGCCCCACGGCCGCGGCGGCGCCGGAACTCACCGGACGGGCGTGCAGGCGGTCGGCGACGATGGTTGCTGCTGCAGGCCGGACTTTCTCTGGAGCACTGGGCCGGGCTCCGGCTGGTGGGGCGGGTGAAGGGAGGGAGGAGGGGCCGAGCTCCGAGCTGACAAAAAGCGGGCCCAGCTCCCCGGCACGGGCCCGCCGTCAGCACGTCACGTCACCGCCCGGGAGAGAGATTCAGGAAAATGCGGAAGGGTAGATAGGCACTTTCCGAAATGCGGATACCTTGGTGTCTGATATTGGCGCCGCTCAGGCCCCGCAACCGGGGAGCCCGATGGCCTCCCAGCGGCGGGGTCCCCGGCGGCCGCAGTCTGTCACCACGTTCTTTCCTCTTCCTCCGCTCACCCTCCCGTCGCCGCAGCACACGCGCTACTGCCGCGGCTTCGGCCGTAAAACCCGCGCGAAGCAGTGGTCGGTCCACCTGGCCGCGAAGGAGCGGCCCGCACCTGACCGGGTCTGGCCGCCCCCCACTGTCTCTCCTGCGCCTGAGCCACCCCCGGACCCTCCCTGGAGACCATCCGCCTCTTCGCCTCGAGCTGCCTTCTCGAGGTGTTCGCAAGTCTTCAAACTCTTGCGCGCCGAAAGTGTGTTTTCTTCATCACTGTGACTGCAGAAAAAATTAGCAACACCCGCCGTTTTTACTCTTCGCTTAAAAAAGAAAGTTCTTTGAAATAAAATGAAAATTCTCTTGCCAGTGTAAATAAATGAGTGCATCAACAAGGGAAAACGAAGAAAGGTTATCCTGGAGCAACTACCGACCCGCTTAATTAAAAAAAAAAAATCAGAGAACCTGCTTTCAATGTAATGTGCAAAAGGATTATACTCTTGAAATGGTTTCGCACATTTCAATAAAGATGAATTGCTAAGGTATATTGTCTTTTCCGTGAACCTTGTTTCAGGATGTAGGAGCCTCTGAAATGTAAGTCTTGTGTAATAGCTTCATAAATAGTGGACTTTCATATTACATATTTTTAAGTAAATATATACGTAGAGTACTGGAATTATATACGCATTTTTCTACAAATTGCTTACACAGGCCTTTAAAAAGAATTAGAAAACGAAAAATATATTTGATTAAATAAGTACTTAGTTAACTCCAAAAACATGTATTTTGTATTTTCATTACTTTAAATTCTAATCCTATCTTTCCATACGGAACCCAAACTATGTTTCAAAGTTACTAATAAGTGGAGCCTAGGGACACGAGCTTGTGATTTTTGAGTCCCGAGTTGGGCGCATGGCTTGCTTAAAATAGTAAAAAATAAGTAAGTTACTAGTAAAAAGCCAAATAATATTGTATTCCTGTACTGTAATATGGAATCTGACATCCCATACTTTCTCTGTTGGGACCTGAATAATATATAAAACCTTTCAAACAACAATATAAAAACTACAGAGCAAATACCATACTGTTGGAAATATCTGTAATGTATAAGCTATATATATTATTTTTCTGTCATACAGAGTCTCAAGTTCCCTGAATACCATTTGTCCTACATATATCTTAAAATCACAAAATGCTTTAAAAACAGGAAAAACAATGGCACAGAAGAAATCTATAAGAAAGTACTGGATAATAATCTTCCTCTCAAGGCCTTAACTTTCTTTCCCCTCCCCCCCAAGGTTAAAAAGACATGTTTTTATTGTTTATATAGAATTACAACAGACTGGGATGCCTGGGTGGCTCAGTCAGTTAAGCATCTGCCTTCAGCTCAGGTCATGCTCCCGGGGTCTCGGGATTGAGTCCCTGGTGGGTCTCCTTGCTCAGCAGAGAGTGTGCTGCTCCCTCTCCCTCACCCTCTGCTGGTGTGCAAGCTCTCTCTGTCAAATAAATAAAATCTTTAAAATATGTACATATATATAAAATATAATTAATTAAAATAGTTACATTAAGACTTTGAGTACACCTAAAATCACTGAGACCTGTGGGTCATTAGGCATCTTACATCTTGCATATAAAGGATCTACTATACCTATCTTATTTTAAAATTGATTGTTGCTTTAGTATTAGAGGAGGGGCCTATGGAAGTCTGGGCATAGAGGTAGCAAAGAAGTACTTGGTGCTTACCCTTAGGGAACTCCATTAAGGAAATGTGTATGGCAGAGTAAGTACATTTTTTTTTTAAGATTTTATTTATTTTTTTAAAGATCTTACTTATTTGACAGAGAGAGCACAAGCAGGGGGAGAAGCAGAAGAGGGAGAAGCAGGCTCCCTGCTGAGCAGGAAGCTGGATGTGGGGCTCAATACCAGGATCCTGGGAACATGACCTGAGCCTAAGGCAGAAGGCAGACGCTTAACTGACTGAGCCACCCAGGTGCCCCAGAGTAAGGACATTCTAAAGTGCTTTTATTTTCTCAAAGAAATACATAAAGGGACAATTTAGAGAGATTGAGAACAGAATATCTCAAAGCAAAGAGTATTAATACAAAATACCTGGTTTCAAAGCAACTGAAGGAATTTGTATTATTACTAAAATGTATTTGTTCATTAGAGCTGTTACTGTGTATCAGGTCGTTAGAAGTTTATAAAATCAAGATTTTGACACCATTTTCATAAAGTAACATAAATGGCATGAATAAGAGAATATAAAGTCTTTCCATCTTTTTCCAATAAAGAAACCAAAGACCACATCTTCAGTACCTTGATTAGAAATCTCTTCAGCTAAATATCTAAGTTTATCACTCCTGAATTCTTCCACAAAACACTAAAACATAATTCAGCCAAATGCTTTACCACTTTGTAACAAATATCACTGTTCTTCCAGTTTCCAAAATATTTCCATCTAAGACCTCCTAGGGCAACTTAAATATCTGTATTTCTACCAATAGTGTCTTTAAGGTAATCTAGTGTTTTTCTACCATTTACCTGGAAGGTTTTCCAGCCTCCACAGAGTACCATTTCTATGCTGCTTCCACATTTTTAGGCATTTGTTATAATAGCACCCCACTTTTCAGAACAAAAATCTGTTTTAGAGTTCTGCAGAAAAACAGAAGCAACTGGAAGTATAGAGTGGGAGAAAGAAACAGAGACAGAGAAAACACATTTATTTTACGGAATTGCCTCATAAGTTGTGGGGGCTGGCAAGTCTAAAGTTTGTAGGGAAGGCTGGAAGACTGGAGGCTCAGGGAAAAGTTGATGTTGGAATTTGAGTTTCAAGGTAGTCTATTCCTCTAAAGGCCGTAAACTGATTCAAAGAGGCCTATCTACATCATGAAGGGTATTTTGCTTTATTCAAAGTAAATGTTAGTTTTGGGGCACCTGGGTGGCTCAGTTGTTAAGCATCTGCCTTCAGCTCAGATCATGATCCCAGCGTCCTGGGATCGAGCCGCACATAGGGCTCCCTGCTCAGCGGGAAGCCTGCTTCTCCCTCTCCCACTCCCCCTGCTTGTGTCCCCTCTCTCGCTGTGTCTCTCTCTGTCAAATAAATAAAATTGGAAAAGGGCAAGGGCAAGGGAAGGAAAGAGAAGGGAAGGAAAGGAAGAAAGAAGAAAGAAAGAGAAAGAAAGAAATAGTATCATCTAAACACCTCACAGAAACACCTATAATATCAAGGATGAATTTTTAACTTGCATATTTAAGGCACATATTCCCTAAATAAAATTAGTTTAAAATGATGACTGCCAATTAGGTGATTTACAAGCAATATTTTCCACATGAGTTACTAGTTGGATAAATTATCAATTTCTAAAAGCAGCACCTGCTGAATTTTACCTTATGGATTATAAATCACAAGGCATAGCAAACTAGTGCTACTAAATAGGTAAAAATGAGTATGTGAAGTCTAAAGCAATGACGAATAGCAATAACCATCTTGGGTACTCAGACTGATGTTTTTAAAAGCAACGAGCCCTCCTTAGAGAAATGGTGATTTCTAGGCTCTGGGACATCTTATTCCACAAAGAAAAAAGAAAGTATTTAAAATTAGTATTGTGGGGCGCCTGGGTGGCTCAGATGGTTGAGCGTCTGCCTTCGGCTCAGGTCATGATCCCAGGGTCCTGGGATCGAGCCCCGCATCGGGCTCCCTGCTCCGCGGGAGGCCTGCTTCTCCCTCTCCCACTCCCCCTGCTTGTGTTCCCTCTCTCGCTGTGTCTCTCTTTGTCAAATAAATAAATAAAATCTTAAAAAAAAATTCTCATTCATTAAAAAAAAAAAGTAGATATTTGCCTTGTGATGGCTTTACATGGTACAAGCTGTGAAGTAATCTGTCCATTATTATCGGCCTCAAAATTCAAACCTGAACACGATCAACCCTCTAAACTTCACTACCAGTTACATAGGAGTTATACAGGAATCAAGAAAACATATGGGTAGGATGACTAATAGGTACAAACAAAATATAACCATATGGTAGAGAACTGTACAGTACTTTATCTACAAAATAAAAATTACCTCACATTTCAAATAATCCTGATAGACAAGTATTACAGATACAGTTGTTCCTTCCTCACTTTTCTGTAGATCCTCCTAATAACACATATTTGCAAAACAGCTACCATAACTAAACAGCCAATAAACAAAACCAAACAACTTATAATTAAAATAACAACAAAAGGGGCTCCTTGGAGGCTCAGTAGGTTAAATGTCTGCCTTTGGCTCAGGTCATGATCTCAGGGTCCTGGGATGGAGCCCCACATTGGGCTCCCTGTTCAGCAGGGAATCCGCTTCTCCTTGTCCCTCTGTCCTTCCCCTTGTTCATACTTTCCGTCTCTCAAATAAATAAAATCTTTTTTTTTTAAGATTTTATTTATTTATTTGAGAGAGAGAATGAGATAGAGAGCATGAGAGGAGGGAGGGTCAGAGAGAGAGGCAGACTCCCTGCTGAGCAGGGAGCCCGATGCGGGACTCGATCCAGGGACTCCAGGATCATGACCTGAGCCGAAGGCAGTCGCTTAACCAACTGAGCCACCCAGGCGCCCTCAAATAAATAAAATCTTAAAAAAAATAAAGTAAAATAAACTAAAATAACAGCAATGATCCTCAAATTGTGGAAAGTACCATGTTAGTAAAGATGCAGATTCTTGGGCCCCAACTCCTAGGGCCAAGAATCAAGACTAACAAGCCTAGGTGATACAAGCAATCACCCCAGAAAAATATTAGCACATTCTTGCACATGCATCTTTGTCCACATTTATAAGACTTTCACTTAAAGTACAAAGAGGTAAAATTGCTGGATTTGGTACATGGTGATTTTCTGACCACATTCATGCTCATTCACTCCCTTTAGTAAAATAAGACAGTTCCCAATTCCTTACTCCTTGGCCACTTTCTTTCTTGGGGGGTGGGGATTGGTTTTCACATTTTTATTGAGGATCACATCAAGGGGGCAGAGGGGCTACTCTCTGTCATTGGAGTGGCTCACAGTTTTTTCAGGTACTCCAAACTTGGTCCCTGGGAATTGTTTGGGGTAGTTGAGCTTTTTCCAAGCTTTAGGTGTGCCCTGGTTGATTCTGATAGCATACTTCATGCAGGGGCTGAGGTGAAGACAGAATTATAGTAGCAGCCATTTTGTTTTCCATGGTGGCCTCCTTGGTTAATTTTTGATGTGCTCATTCTTTAAAACAATTTAAAAAAATTTAATTAGAGTTAACATGCAATATTAAATTCAAGAGTATAACACAGTCATTTAACAATTATATACAGCTCTAAATATCACATTAAGTGTAGTTACCATCTGTTACCAAAGTTATCACAATATTATGGAATATATCCCTATGCTGTCCTTTTCATTCCCATGATTTATTTATTTTATAACTGGAAGTTTGTACACCTTAATCATCTTGACCTATTATGCCCATACTACTACTTTTTCCCTTCTAGAAACCACCAGTTTGTTTTCTGTATTTATGAGTTGTTGGCTTGTTCATTTTTTAGATTCCACATATACATGAAATCAAGTGGTATGTTTCTTATTTCAGTCAACATAATACCCTTTAGGTCCATCCATTTGGTCAAGAGCAAGAGCTTTTTTTTTTGTATGAGTAATATTCATGTATATATTTTTATATATGATGTTCATATATATTCAATATATATAAATCACAACTTCTTTATCCATCGATGGACACTCAGGTTACTTTTGTATCTTCGTTACTTTTGTATCTACTTATAAAGTAGGGTGCATATATATTTGGAATTGGTGTTAGTTTTCTTTTGGTAAATACTCAGTAGTGCAATTTTTGGGTCATAGGGTAGCTCTACTTTTAACTTTTTGAGGAAACTCCACAGTTTTCCAGAGTGGCTGCACCAGTTTGCATTCCCACCAACAGTGTAGGAGGATTCCCCTTTCTCTGCATCCTCACCAACACCTGTTGCTTCCTATTTTAATTTTAGCCATTCTGACTGGTGTGAGGTAGTAGCTCATTGTGGTTTTGATTTGTATTTCCCTGATGATGAGTGATGTTGAGCATCTTTTCACGTGTCTGTTGGCAATCTGGATGTCTTCTTTGGAGAAATGTCTATTCTGCCCATTCTTTAATTGGACATTTGTTTTTATTGGTGTTGAATTGTAGGAGTTCTTTTTTTTTTTTTTAAAGATCTTTATTTATTTGAGAGAGAGAGTGAGAGAGAGAAAGAGCACAAGAGGGGGGAGTGGGAGAGGGAGAAGCAGACTCCCTGCCGAGGAGGGAGCCCTATACGGGACTCGATCCCGGGACTCCAGGATCATGACCTGAGCCGAAGGCAGTCGCTTAACCAACTGAGCCACCCAGGCGCCCGAATTGTAGGAGTTCTTTATGCATTTTACATACTAATACTTTATTGGATATATTATTTACAAATATCTTCTCCCACTCAGTTGTCTTTCCCTACTGTTGATGGTTTCCTTTGCTGTGAAGGCTTTTTATTTTGAGGTGGATTCAGTTGTTAATTTTTGCTTATTTCCTTTGGCTTAGAAGACAGACTCTGAAAAATATTCCTCAGGCTGATGTCCAAGAGACACTGACTATCTTTCCCTTTCCATCCTTTTTTTTTTTTTTAAAGATTTTTAATTTTATTTATTTATTTGAGAGAGAGAGAATGAGAGAGAGCACATGAGAGGGAGGAGGGTCAGAGGGAGAAGCAGACTCCCCGCTGAGCAGGGAGCCCGATGCGGGACTCGATCCCGGGACTCCAGGATCATGACCTGAGCCGAAGGCAGCTGCTTAACCAACTGAGCCACCCAGGAGCCCCCATCCTTTCTTTAACATATGGAATGCTTTGCAAATTTGTGTGTCAGCCTTGTACAGGGACTATGCTAAGTTTCTCAGTATCATTACAATTTTAGTACATGTGCTACGAAGGTGAACATTGCCTATATTTTCCTTTTTTCATCCTTTGAATACTAATTTTAAAATTTTAATTCCATCATAGTTAACATACAGTGCAATATTAGTTTCTGGTGTAGTATATAGTGATTCAGAACTTCCCACAACACCCACTACTCATCCTAAGTGCACTCCTTCATTCCCATCACCTACTTCACCCATCCCCCTACCACCCTGCCCTCTGGTAACCATCAGTATGTTCTAGAGTTAAAAGTCTGTTTCTTTGGGGTGCCTGGATGGGTCAGTCAGTTAAGAGTCTGCCTTTGGTTCACGTCATGATTGCAGGGTCCTGGGATGGAGCCCGCATCTGTCTCCCTGCCAGAGGGAGTCAGCTTCTTCTCCCTCTGTGCTCTCTCCCTCTGTCTCTGTCAAATTAAAAAAAAAAAAAATGAGTCTGTTTCTTGGTTTGCTTCTTTTATGCCCTGTGTTTCTGTTTCTTAAATTCCACATGAGTAAAATCATATGGTGCATCCACATACAGAAAACAACAAAAAAACAAGACACAGGCCTTTCACTCAGCACAAAAATTAACGAAAATATGGATCACAGACCAAAATATAAAATGAGTATCTGTTAACTTGGTTAAGGTAACATAAGAGAACAACTAGAAGATCTTGGGTATGGTGATGTCTTTTACATAGCCATGACTTATAAAAGAATTGATAAGCCAGTCTTTAAAAGACAGTATCAAAAGAACTAAAGACAAGCCATGGATGAAAAGAAAGCATCTCCAAAAGACTTTCATGTATATGAAAAAAAGACTATTATCCAAAATACAAAAAAGAAACATTTAAAACTTAAGAATAAGAGGTGCCGGGGTGCCTGGGTAGCTCAGTCGTTAAGCGTCTGCCTTCAGCTCAGGTTATGGTCCTAGGGTCCTGGGATTGAGCCCCACATCAGGCTCCTTGCTCAGTAGGGAAGCCAGCTTCTCCCTCCCCCACTCCTCCCACCTTGTGTTCCCCCTCTAGCAGTGTCTCTGTCAAATAAATAAAATCTTTAAAAAAATCTTAAAACTTTAAAATCTTTAAAAACAAAAAAGAATAAGGGGTGTCTGGGTGGCTAAGTTGGTTGACTCTTGATTTCCACTTGGCTCAGGTTGTGATTTCAGGGTTGTAAGATGGAGCCCCACATAGGGCTCCATGCTGGGCATGAAGCCTACTTAAGATTCTCTTCTCCCTTTGCCCCTCCTTCCTGCTTGTGCTCCTGCTCCTTCCAAAATAAATAAAATCTTTAAAAAAACCCTCAATAAAAAGAAAATAAAAAACTGGTTAAAAAATGGGTGAGGGGTGCCTGGGTGGCTCAGTCGTTAAGCATTTGCCTTTGGCTCAGGTCATGATCCTGAGGTCCTGGGATTGAGCCCCCCATCAGGTTCCCTGCTCAGTGGAGAGCCTGCTTCTCCCTCTCTCTCTGCCTGTCTGTCTACCTACTTGTGCTCTCTATCTCTGTCAAATAAATAAAATCTTTTTTTTTTTAAAGATTTTGTTTATTTATTTGACAGAGAGAGACACAGTGAGAGTAGGAACACAAGCAGGGGGAGTGGGAGAGGGAGAAGCAGGCTTCCGGCGGAGCAGGGAGCCCGATGCGGGGCTCGATCCCATGACCCCGGCCGGGATCATGACCTGAGCCGAAGGCAGACGTTTAACGACTGAGCCACCCAGGTGCCCAATAAATAGAATCTTAAAAAAAAAAAAAAATGGGTGAAAGACCTAAACAGACTTCTTACCAAAAAGATATACCAAAGGTAAATATCATATAAGGAGATACTCCACATCATAGATCATTGGAGAAATGCAAATCAAAAATATAGAAGATGGGTGCCTGGATGGCTGTCAGTTTATCTCAGCTCATGGTTGTGAGTTCAAGCCCGGCACTGGGCTCCACACTGGACATGAGCCTATTTAAAAAAAAAAAAAAATCTATCTATTTAGATCGATCTATCTATCTATCAATCATCTATCATCTATCTATCATCATCAATCATCTATCTACCTATCTCCGTATCTCCCTATCTGTCATCTATCCACCTATCTCCAGAACACTGCCAACACTAAGTTTGGTGAGCAACAGAGGTTTCACTCACTGATGATAGCAATGCAAAATAGTGCAGCCACTTTACTAGACAGCTTGGCAGTTTCTTATAAAACTAAATCTTACCAAACAATCCCACAATTGCGTTCCTTAGTACTACTCAAATTACTTGAAAACTTATTCACATTAAAATCTGCATGCAAATGTGCATAGCAGCTTTATTATAATTGCCAAAACTTGAAAGCAATCAAGATGTCCTTCAGTAAGTGAATGGATGAATAAACTGTGGTCCATCCAGATAACAGAATTATCATTTAGTGCTAAAGTGAAATGAGCTATCAAGTCATGAAAGGGCATGGAAGCAGGCACCTGACTGGCTCAGTCAGTACAGCATATGACTCTTGATGTTAGGGTACTGAATTCAAGCCCCATGCTGGGTGTAGAGAAAAAAAGAAAAGGAGAGACATGGAAGAAATTTAAGTGCATATTACTAAATGAAGGAAGCCAATTTGTAAAGCCTACATACTGCAAGATGCTAACTACATGACATTCTGGGAAAGGTAAAACTATGAAGACAGTGAAAAAAATCAGGAGTTGCCAGGGGTTTGAGGAAGGAAGAAAAGCTCAAGAACAGATGATTTTTAGGGCAGTGAAAATACTCTCTATGATGCTACCAATGATGGACACAGGTCATATTTTGTAAAACTCATAGTCTGCACTACCAAGGGTGAACTCTGATACAAAATATGGACTTTGGTTGATAATGATGTGTCAATGTGGGTTCATCAATTATAACAAAAATATCATTCCAGTGCAGAGATGTTAATAGAAAAGGCTATGTATGCATGTATGTAGGTAGGAGGAATACAGGAAATTTCCGTACCCTCTTCTCAATTTTGCTGTAAATGTAAAAATTGCTCTAAAAAAATAATCTAAGAGAAGAAAAAAGCATTTTAACCAAAGTGAAAAATCAGAGGATTCAACAGAAGAGTAACCAAATTGGAGGATGAACCAACTGAGATTATCCAGTCTCAGAAGTAGAAAGAAAAAAATGAATAAAAATAAACACATATCTAAGGAACCTGTGAAACATATCCACCAGATAAACTACACATAACAGAGGAAAGGAAAGAGTGACACCTGGGTGGCTCAGTTGGTTAAGCGTCTGCCTTTGGCTCAGGTCATGGTCCCAAGGTCGTGGAATAGAGCCCCACATTGGGCTCCCTGCTCAGGGGAGAGCCTGCTTCTCCCTCTCCCTCTGCCTGCTGCTCTGCCTACCTGTGTTCTCTGTCAAAAAAATAAACTTTTTTTTTTTTTAAAGATTTTATTTATTCATTTGACAGAGAGAGACAGCAAGAGAGGGAACACAAGCAGGGGGAGTGGGAGAGGGAGAAGCAGGCTTTCCGCTGAGCAGGGGGCCCGATGTGGGGCTCGATCCCAGGACCCTGGGATCACGACCTGAGCAGAAGGCAGACACTTAATGACTGAGCCACCTAGGCGCCCTGCCATTAGGCCTTTAGATGTGTATTACCCAAGTCTTGTTTGAATAACATAAATAAATCTCCAACCAGCTTACAGCTTTACTTGGCAGAGGGCTCCTCATCTGGGGCGGAAGCAGTCTTGACTCTGGAAATATGGATCCATAAGGAGAAGCTGTGAAGTTTTACTGTGGTTAGAGTGGTCAGGAGAACTGATAGGGCCTGGTCCAGACAGGTTGGAGTGGCTTTTTGTCCTCTGAGTCTTTTTTTTTTTTTTTTTTAAGATTCATTTATTTATTTATTTGACAGACAGAGAGAGACACAGCAAGAGAAGGAACACAAGCAAGGGGAGCAGGAGAGGGAGAAGCAGGCTTCCCGCCGAGCAGGGAGCCCGATGCAGGGCTCGATCCCAGGACGCCGGGATCATGACCTGAGCCAAAGGCAGACACTTAACGACTGAGCCACCCCAGGCGCCCCCCAAAAATAAACTCTTTAAAAAAACAGGGGGGCACCTGGGTGGCTCAGTCGGTTAAGCATCTGCCTTCAGCTCAGGTCATGATCCTGGAGTCCTGGGATCAAGCCCTGATCTGGCTCCCTGCTCAGCAGGGAGTTTACTCCCTCTGCCTCTGCCACTCTCCCCTTGCTTGTGCTCTCTATCTCTGTCTCTCTCTATGACAAACAAATAAAATCTTAAAAAAAAAATTGCCACTCATGAGTGTGGCATGAGAAAGGTCGATGAGACACTCTTCACTTTTGCTATTTCCACTCCTAAGAAATAAAACCTATAGCATTTATGTTTGTAACATTTAAATAGCACAACAGAGAGGTCCCTTAGTGAAATTTTATCATCTTGCACACTTAGAATCCAAATAATTATCACCATTGCTACTACTACCAGTAGTAATATCCTTCGTTAGTTTTTCCCATTTATTTCTTAAAATTTCTTTTATTTCTTAGTTAACTTTTCCTTTCCTTTGGGCCTTTCTGCTCATTTCTGTCACCTATATGAGACCAAAAGTTGGTTTGTACACATCAGAAAGAGACCACACCCAAAGAACTATTTCTATCATTCACATTTTTTTCAATGAGGAAGTATTAAGGAAGAAATGACAGGAAAAGTTAGTTTTAAACCATCTGTTTATCCTTTGAAGCCACCATTTCTCTCTAATCCATTCCAGTTTTTTAAAGATTTAGACACTTCCATGGCTATAAAAGATCATAGGATGAGCAGTGGACCTTTTACTCCTCATAGTTTTTCACGCACATGTATTTTACACAGGGGCACCTGGGTAGCTCATTTGGTTGAGCATCTGACTCTTGATCAAGTTCAGGTCTTAATTTCAGGATCGTGAGTTCAAGCCTCACACTGGGCCGTGGAGCCTACTTAGAAAAAAACCAATTATGTACAAAGAAACATTTTATACAAAATTAAACTCAGAACTGACCCTTGAACAATGCAGGGTTCAGGGGTGCTGATACCTGTGCAGCCAAAATCCGTGTGTAATTTCTGACTCTTCCAAAACTTAACAGTCTACTGCTGACTGGAAGCCTTACTGATAACAGTCAATTAGCACATACCTTGTATGTGTTATATATTGTATTCTTAGAATAAAGTCAGCTAGAGAAAAATATTAATTTTAAGGAAAATACTTTATAGTACTTACTGTAAAAAATCCATGTTCAAGTAGGCCCATGCAATTCAAACCTTGATGTTCAATGGTCAACCACACTGAATTTCAGGAAAGATTATAGGAAAAGCTCAGTATGTTCTCCCAATGACATTATTATGGGACAATTCCTATGTCAAAATGGAGTTTATGGTCTACAGCCTGTCTCTTAACATTTGTTGGTAATGGACCAATGACACATTATAGGGTATACATCCTAGTTTGACTGAAGAAACCAGTTAAAAGTGCTTTTTGTTCATTGTATCCTATAGGAATACCAATGTAAACATTTCTTTTTTTAGAAAATTTTACTTGGGTGCCTGGGTGGCTTAGTTGGTTAAACATTTGTCTTCAGCTGAGGTCATGATCCCAGGGTTCTGGGATTGAGTCCTGCACTGGGCTCCCTGCTCAGTGGGGAGTCTGCTTCTCCTTCTACCTTTGCTCCCTGCTCCTGATCTCTCTCTCAAGTAAATAAATAAAATCTTAAAAATGTTTTTTTACTTATTTGGGAGACAGACATGCACAGGCAGTGGAGAAGGGCAGAGAGAGAGAGGGAAGAAAGGCTCTCTGATAAGTAGAGAGCCTGACATGGGACTCAATCCCAGAACCCTGAGATGATGACCTGAAGGCAGACAATTAACCGACTGAGCCACCCAGGCGCCCCTAAATATTTCATCTTCCAACAGAAAAAAAAAAAAAAAATTAACTCCCAAATCCTTCAAAATGGGCTAAAATTACAGCTGAAACCAAAGGCCAAAAATTAAAAAAAGACATACTAGGTAGATACTAACAAAAACTACGCTGGTGTAGATACATTAACAGCAGGTAAGTTTTACTAGCCAAAAAACAGTTATCAGAGACATTTATTTCATTAGGGTAAAAGACAATTTCCCCGGGGCACCTGGGTAGCTCAGTCATTAAGCATCTGCCTTCGGCTCAGGTCATGATCCCAGGGTCCTGGGATCAAGCCCCACATCGGGCTCCCTGCTCTGCCGGAAGCCTGCTTCTCCCTCTCCCACTCCCTGTTTGTGTTCCCTCTCTCTCTGTGTCTCTGTCAAATAAATAAATAAAATTAAAAAAAAAAAAAAAAACAAGACAATTTGTCCAACTTACCTGTATGTGATCTAAACATATGTAAAGCAAAGACTCACACAACCACAAGGGAAATTCATGAGTTCTCTATCATAAAGGGAGATCTTAACACTAGTAGAACAAACACTAAAAATAGTAAGAGAACAAGTAACAAAATAAGGAAGAATAAAAAGCTTTTGAACGGCACACTTATGAAGCTTTATCTCTTTGGAAAGTATAAAGCACTGCACCTAACAAACGCAAAATAAACTATTCAAGAGAGGTAGTGTAACTTTATGGTTAAGGGTATAAACTTGTTAGCCAAATTACCGTATTTCCAATTCTATTATTTAGAGACATGAGCAAACTCCTCTGACCTCAGTTTCTTCAGTTTAAAACGGGGTAAAAAGACATGGATCTAGCTAAGTGTAATTTTGTAACAAATTGCTATATATAAGTAACTTGGTATGAAATACAGTTTGTACTTAATAATTTTTTTTTTAAAGTAGGCTCCATGCCCCAAATGGAGCTTGAACTCATGATCCATAGGTCGAGAGTCGCATGCTCTACCAACTGTGCCAGCGAGGCACCCCAGAACTTAATAAATTGTTAATAGTAGTTTTTTCAAGCACAGGTTAGATTAAAAAAATTTTTTTTACAGACTGCTTTTAAGTAAGTTAAGCATAAGCCTACTCCCACTGCTTCTATTCGTAAGTTGAGAAACCCTTATCTTTTTCTTTTTACTGAAAGATTTAATTTACTTTGAGAGAGAGAGAGACAAAGTATGCATGCACAGGTGCTCATAAGCAGGGGAAGAGGAAGAGGGAGAGGAAGAAAATCTCCAGCAGACTCCCTGCTCAGCACAGAGCCTGACGTGGGGCTTGGTCCCATAACGCTGAGATCATGACCTGAACCAAAACCAAAAGTCAGACACTTAATGAACTGTGCCACCAAGGCACCCCATAAATGTATTTAAGAACAAAAACATTGTTTTATTCCACCCAGAAAATGCATTTGAACAATTTTGCATATGATTCCAGTAGCTTCACAAAGCCACTGGAGTTCTTCAAATCTCATATTAAGAATCTTTACAGGGGCACATGGTTGGTTTCGGGGTTATGGGATCGAGCCCCCAGTTGGCCTCTGCATTCAGTGGGGAGTCTGCTTCTCTCTCTCTTTCCCTAAATTAACCTTTAAAATAAATACATAAATAAATTTATAAATAAATCCCCAACAGCCTAATGATAATGTTGTTTCAATGTTTTTTTGTTTTTTATAGTAGAACCAACAGTGCAAAAGATTTGAGTTTCTACAGTATTGCAAGTTACCAGTTTTTAAACACTGTTATACACTGGTTAGTTAATGAGTGGATTCATAATTATTCAATGTATGGGAGTTAAAAAACAGATAAAATGTAATTTACTTCCCTTGGCAAACTGCTTATAACATCAGCATATTCTGTTAAGCTCTGATTTTTTTCATATGGATTAAAATTATATTTTGGCAATTTTGGCAACTATCCATAACTTTAAATATTTTACTTTATTTTTTTAAAAGATTTTATTTATTTATTTAAGTGACAGAGACAGAGAGAGGCAGCGTGAGAGGGGACACAAGCAGGGGGTGTGGGAGAGGGAGAAGCAGGCTTCCCGCTGAGCAGGGAGCCTGATGCGGGACTCGATCCCAGGACTCTGGCATCGTGACCTGAGCTGAAGGCAGTCACTTAACCAACTGAGCCACCCAGGTGCCCCAACTTTAAGTATTTTAAGAAAAAAGGTAAAAATACTATTTGATAGTAGAAAAAAATTACTAGCATTAGATTATGTATTAATTAGATCAAATGAACAGTTTAGAAAACTTTGTTCTTTATCTAGAAATACTTGGTTTTGAGTTTCAGGAAAAACCAAAGAGAAATCAGTATAAAAATAATAGGGGTAAGGACAATCGGCTTTAGTTTTCTGTGTTCCAACCTAGTAAAAGAATAAGAGGAAGAAAAAGTTTGTCTATCTAAATGGCCACTCACACTCTAAAAGACAACTTGGGCCTAGCAATTTCATTCTAAATTTTAAAGACAAGGCTGCATAAAATATGGGGTAGAAAGCAAGCTGATTTTCAAGAAGACTTTATGTCTTCAGGTTTTTACTGGTGTGAAATCCTTTCAGGCCTACAGAATACTCAAAGACGTATCATAAAAAGTAAGAAGAAAAACTTTATTTTAAACAAGTTGAATAGTACCCATGCCTTAGAAAAGGCTGGTTGTAACAGCTGTTTCATTTCAAACATGAAGTGATGTATAAATTTGATAATGTTTACCAATAATCAGCTTCTGCTAAAATGTTGGATTAAATCCATCAATATGCCAATTCTGGCAACTACTGTAGACCCTATTATTTAGAAATAAATCTTCATCACAAGAAGATGAGAATAACGTTACAACTTCTACTAAAGTAAGGAACTATGAAATATATTCTCCAGTATTGCTTTGAAATTACATCCCCAGGTTAAGAGAAATTAAAACTTCATCCAAATGTACTATTTAAATTATATTCTTCAGTCATCTTCAACTGTTGGTTTGATGGTTACTCCTCTTCTTATTTGACCCCAACCAATTAAACTGCAAAAAGAAGAGAAATCATGAATTTTTAATCTATTTCATCAGCATCATCACAAAATCTTGACATAACTGATTTTCACTATCTTCTAAATTAAAACCTGTTTCCATAACATGTTCCTCTATAAAGAAAAGTCTGTATTATCTCCTTAGATTTCTAGAGACTTGTACAGGGTTTGGCTAGCATGAATGACCAAAGAAAAGGGAAGAAACTGTTACCATAAACATGCACACCCTTCTCTAAAAAAATATATGTACTCATTAAGAATCAGTAAATAAAAGCACTTCATTTCCCTGTAAGGAACCATGCCACTAGATAAAACATACCAACCCAATTTAAAAAAAAAATTGTCAGTCCCTTTCTCTTTGCAAAATACCACTTTCACAACACCTCATCACATTATAGTGGCCGTAAGGGAAATAAATGAATGGAAATAAAATAAGTAAAGCAACTGGAACATGTAGTCTGTAAACAGATTATTGTTTAATTTTTTTTTTTTAAGATTTTATTTATTTTTAGAGAGAGAGGGTACAAGCAGGGCGGGCAGCCGGCAGAGGGAGAAGCAGACTCCTTGCTGGGCAGGGAAGCCCGATGTGGGACTTGATCCCAGGACCCTAGGATCATGACCTGAGCCAAAGGCAGATGCTTAACTGACTAAGCCACCCAGGCACTCCCAGAGAACTTTTTAAAAAAAGATTTATTTATTTATTTTAGAGAGAAAGAGACAGAAAGAGCAAAATGGAGACGGGCAGAGGGAGAGGGAGAGTCTTAAGTAGAGTCCGCTGAATGTGAAGTCTAAATGGGGCTCAATTTCACAGCCCTTAGATCATGACCTGAGCCGAAATCAAGAGTCAGACGCTTAACACACTGCACTCAGGCGCCAGATTACTTTTTTAAAAAAGTAATCTCTATGATCAACCTCATGACCCTGAGATCAAGAGTCCCATGTTCTGCCAACTGAACCAGTCAGGCCCCCAACATATTACTCTTAATAGCAGATGAACAAAGTCTGCTCTGCTCAATGACCAAACTGGATTGGTATCTCAACTTTAGCTTCTAGAAGAAAACCCATCTAAATATAAATAAAAACTACAACTGTAAATAATATTTGGGAAGGAGGAAACATCAATATGGAGGAGTTGAGTGGTCCCTGTTTATCCACAGAAACCATGAGTAAATAACATACTGTTATGGATCTGCAGCAACCAAGCAAATGTGCAACCAAGAAACAGCTATATTCAAAATGAACCAAATTTGGTGCCAATTTTCTTACCCAGTGTGGCACACCCAAGAAGCAGCCAACAAAGCTAGTTTCTCCCAGGACTGAAGAAGGGGAAGAGCAGAATCTGTTTTCAAAGTTCTGGCCTGTCTGTGGGTGCTCAACGAATTACTTTTCTGTCCTGTGTCAGAGTGCTAAGAGAACTGTGGCACAGTTGCATATCAGGTTGGAGACTCCTGAAAGCCATGGTTTGGGAGCAGAATGAAGACTTCACAGGGACTACAAAATGCCTGGAGGGAAAAGACTATGAGCAGAGGAATATAGTGAAATAGGCTCAGAAAGAAAAAGGATGACATTCAGAAAACTTAAGACATTTAAAGTGGCTGTGCATATTGGAGAATTAGGTGAAAGAACACACATAGCTCTAGAAAAGATGCCTTCTCAGAAAAGGCCTCAGAACACCATAAGCCTTGATAATGGATTGATTACGGAAGGGCTTTTCCTATAAGAACATAGTCTGCAAAGACTGAGAAAGGTGGGTTTTTCCCCAAAGCCCCAGTTTAAAAATAAATTTTAAAAAGCTTAACAAAGATCACGAAACAAAGATACGGAGAAATAAGGAAAAGGATTCTGCTGCAGTCTGCTTTTTTTACTCATCCGGTGAGTTTTTCGATTATCCTTACATTTTTCAGCTCCAAAATTTGTTTAGTTTTAATTTTTTTTATTTTTTATATTATTTACCTGAGAGAGAGAAAGCACAAGCAGGGGGATGGGAGAGGGAGAAGCAGACTCCTCTCTGAGCAGGGAGCCTGATGTGGGGCTCAATGTGGGACTTGATCCCAGGACCCAGAGATCATGACCTGAGCCGAAGGCACATGCTAAACTGACTGAGCCACCCAGGCGCCCCTGTTTACTTTTTAAAATAAACTCTGTCTCTGTAATTCCCATTTTTAAATATATAATTTTCCTTATTTCCTTTAGGTTGTGTTGTCCTTTGGCTCTTTGAACTGATTTAAGACAGTTGTTTTAAAATCTTTCTGAAGTAAGTCTAAGGCCTCAGACATCTGTGCTTGTTTAGGGATGGTTTCTAGAAATTTATTTTGTTCTTTTGAATAGGTCATTTTTATGTTTCCCCGCATCTTTAAAAATGTACCTGAAGAAATGATGACTGAAATTTTCCCAAAACTGAGCAAAGAAATGAAGAGATCAATTCAAGAAGCTCATAAAGCGTCAACTAGGATAAACCCAAAGAGAACCATCCAAAGACACACTGTGATCAACCATCGAAAGTCAAAGAAAGAAAAACTAAAAGAAGCAGTTTCAAAAATGAAGGAAATGGCGGCGCCTGGGTGGCTCAGTCAGTTAAGCATCTGGTTTCAGCTCAGGTCATGATCTCAGGATCCTGGGATCAAGACCTGCGTCAGGCTCCCTGGTCTGCAGGGAGTCTGCTTCTCCCTTCCTTCTGCTGCTCCCCCTGTTGTGTTCTGTCTCTCTCTCTCAAATAAATAAATGAAATGTTAAAAAAATTGAAGAAAATAAGCATTTTGAAGAGAAAGAAAAACTGAGTGAATTCATTACCGCTAGAATATTAATTATTTAATTATTTAATTTTGGTACACGAAATCTAAATGAAAAAACATGAAAAAAGTAGTAATAAATGTACATTAATAGGTATACAACATGTAAAAATGTACAACTTCAAGATGTTTTATGTAATACCATAACAACAAAAGCCAACAGCAACAAGAACTTTTTAAAAACCTCAAAAACACACTACAGAATATAAACAAAAGGAAACAAAAGGCAATCAAAATGTGTCACTATAAAATATCAACTAAACTTAACAAAGGGAAATAGCCAGGAAGCAATGAGGAGCAAAAAAAAAGCTACATATGGAAAAAAAAACAGTAATTCCCTCATCGGTGGGAGATCTATTCCGAACTCCCATGCCTCAAACTGGATTGTATAGATTGCTATACATACGTACATATCAATGGTAGTTTAACTGATAAATTAGGCACACTAAGAGATTAAGAATAACTACTATTAAGGGTGCCTGGGTGGCTCAGTTGGTTAAGCGACTGCCTTCGGCTCAGGTCATGATCCTGGAGTCCCGGGATCGAGTCCCACATCGGGCTCCCTGCTCAGTGGGGAGCCTGCTTCTGCCTCTGACCCTCCCCCCTCTCATGTGCTCTCTCTCTCTCGTTCTCTCTGTCTCAAATAAATAAATAAAAAAAAAAATCTTAAAAAAAAAAAAAGAATAACTACTATTAAAACAGTTATAACAATACACTATAATAAAAGTTATACAGATGTCATCTCTCTCAAAATACCTTACTATAGTCACCTTTCTTTGATGATATGAGATAAACTGCATAAATAAGATGTGGTGAGGTGAATGGCATAGGCACTATGATGTAGCATTACATTTTATTTACCTTCTGATAATTTTTTTTTTTTAAAGATTTTATTTATTTATTTGAGAGAGAGAATGAGAGAGAGCACATGAGAGTGGGGAGCGTCAGAGGGAAAAGCGGACTCCCCGCCGAGCAGGGAGCCCGATGTGGGACTTGATCCCGGGACTCCAGGATCATGACCTGAGCTGAAGGCAGTCGCTTAACCAACTGAGCCACCCAGGCACCCCATATCTGTCCAGTTTTTTTTTTTTTTAAAGATTTTATTTATTTATTTGAGACAGAGAATGAGAGAGACAGAGAGCACATGAGAGGGGGGAGGGTCAGAGGGAGAAGCAGGCTCGCTGATGAGCAGGGAGCCCGATGCGGGACTCGATCCCGGGACTCCAGGATCATGACCTGAGCCGAAGGCAGTCGCTTAACCAACTGAGCCACCCAGGCGCCCCGACCTTCTGATAATTTTAAGAAGCAGGAGGATCTGCTTCTGAACTGCAATTGACAGTGGGTAAGTGAAAATGTGGAAAGTGAAACAGTGGATAAGGGAGGATTACTGTAATAAAATGGCAGTAGTATGACTTTCTTTGAAACTACTTTAAAAGCATACAGATTAAATTCCTCAATAAAAAAGCACCGATAGGGGATGTTTGGGTGGCTCAGTCAGTTGAGTGGCCAACTTTAGTTTTTGGCTCAGGTAATGATCTCAGGGTTGTGAGATCGAGCACCAGGTCAAGCCTGGCTCAGCATGGAGACTGCCTGAGATTCTTTCCCTCTCCCACTGCGTCTCCCCTGTTCTGTCTCTTTCTCTCTCTCTAAAATAAATAAATAAATCTTAAAAAAAAAAAAAAAAAAAGGCACGGATTGGCCAAATAGTTAAAAAAACAGGATCAAACCACATATCTACAGGATATGCACTTTAAATCTAAGGACATGCGTAAGTTAAAACCAATAGGATGCAAAATGGCATTTCATACAAACAAACCAAAATAAAGCAGCGATGATCATTCCACTATCAGATAAAATACACTTTAATGCAAAAACTGTTTTAAGAGACAAAGAAATATATATGATAAAACCGTTTACCAGGAAAATGTAACAATTAAAACATATATGCACCAAACACTGGAGCTTTTACATATATGAAGGAAATGTTGACAGAATTGAAAGAAGATAATATGCATACAGTAAGAGGAGACTTCAATAATCCACTTTCTACATGGATGAAACAAGGAGGAAAAAACCAATAAGGAAGCAGAGGACTTGAACACTATAACCCACTGGACCTCACAGGTATATATACAGAACATACAACAACACAAGTATATCCCTTTGCCAACTCCTAGGGGACACTTTCCAATAGACCATATGTTAAGTCATGAGTCTCACTACATTTACAGATTGAAATAATCAATTTCCAATTCCATTTCTGGCTGCAGTGGGATTAAACTAGTAATTAACAGTTTAAGGAAAATTGGAAAATCTACAAATATGTGGAAATTAAACAATAAATGTTTTAACTACCAATGGGGCAAGGAAGACAGCCCAAGAGAAATCAGAAAATATCTTGATGTAAAAAAAAAAAAAAGAAGAAGAAAACAAAGTATCTTAACAGAAATGAAAATGGAAACACAATGTACCAAAAATTTTGGAAAGCTTCTATGATACATGGTATGTATGTGGTTCCTCATAAATTAAAAACAGAATTAGGCTATGATCTGGCAATCCACTTCAGGGCATATACTCCAAAAAAGAATTGAGTGTAGGGACGCAAATAGATATATAGGTATTTATATACTATGTTCACAAGTTCATCAAGCAGAATAGCTAAAAAGTAAAAGCCTGGCTCAGTCAGTCAATAGAGCATGCCAGTCTTGATGAGTTCAAGCCCCATAAGGTTATGGGTTCAAGACCCACATAGGTGTTGCGATTACTTATAAGTGATGTGTTCCATGGTGAAGATCTCTGAAAATTTTATATTATTTATACTTATTTAGTGTGGAAATAATGTTTATAATAGAGGAGATATTAAAATTAAATGAGCTTAGGGGCACCTGGGTGGCTCAGCTGGTTAAGCGTCTGCCTTTGGCTCAGGTTACAGTCCCAGGGTCCTGGGATCGAGTCCCACATCGGGCTCCCTGCTCCGCGGGAAGCCTGCTTCTCCCTCTCCCACTTCCCCTGCTCGTGTTTCCTCTCTTGCGTGTCTCTCTCTGTGAAATAAAGAAAATCTTTAAAAAAAATAAATGAGCTTAAATCACCACAAAACAGGATCTGTTACTTAAAAGGTAGTAAGACATCACTTTTCTTTGAGTGAGAGAGTGCACACATGAGTGGGGGGTAGAGACAGAGGAAGACGGAAACAGAATAGTACACAGGCTCCATGCTCAGCGCAGAGCCTGATATGGAGTTTGATCTCATGACCCTGATATTGTGACCTGAGCTGAAATCAGGAGTTGGACACCTAACTGACTTGAGCAACCCAGGCAACCCCAAAACTTCACTTCTTTAATATTCGTACTAAGTTAGATAAATATTCTAGATGATAAATGATCAGTGAGCTCATCCTAAGGCAGTAGGCATCAGGAAGAATCAACAAGATAGTTTAGAAAGGAACAGAGAGCCAAAGGAGAGTCAGATAGTAAGGAGGACATTGAAAATAAGGACAAGTATAGTTGTGAGGGTTTACATGGAGTAGCAGAGAAAACATCAGAGAGATTATAGGCCTTGAATATTAAGGCAATGTGAGGAACTACTAGAACTTCTTAAGAATAGTATGATGAAATGTTTTGGAGAGATTATATTTGGCCAGGCACTAAAGCCACTGAAAACGGAAAAACAAAGCCAGGAATCTACCAATAGCTTAAGTGTAAAATAATGACAGTCTGGGCTACAATGATGCTATTCAGAATGGAAAGGATAGATTCAGAAAATAGTTTGGGAAGAAGCAAAAAGCACAACCAGCTGTCACAGATGTATGGACTTAGAAGGCTGGAAAAAATGGCACATCAAGATCTTTGTTTCTTTTCTTTTTTTTTTTTTTTTTGAAGATTTTACTTATTTATTTGAGAAAGTGCAAGCTTCAGGAAGAGGGTGAGGCAGAAGCAGACTCCCCGCCGAGCAGGGAACCCAATGTGGTGATTGATCCCAGGACCCTGAGATCATGACCTGAGCTGAAGGCAGACGCTCAACCACCTGAGCCACCCAGGCGCCCCAGAAATGTGATTCTTAATGAAGGACACAACACCACCTTTACAGCATTCTGGTCTTGAACATATAACCTCAATTGTTTAAATGTCAATTCATGTTAAGATAAAGAAAGCCTATGAAGGTTCCCTATAAAAAAGACTATAGAAACAAAAGGGAAATGAAATGTTTCTGGGTTTCAGAAAGGAAATGCAATAAAGAACAATATTGACACAAATGTCAAAATCAGAATGCGGAGTGTAGATTTTAGTATCTTGTCAATGCTAAAATTTCTGAAGTAGTTTTCATACTGAAATAATAAGAGGTATAGGTTATGTAAACTAATACAGAGGTTTATCTTTTTATTTTTTTTAAAGATTTTTATTTATTTGAGAGAGAGAGAGAGAACGAGTAGGGCAAGGGACTTGATGGGAGAGGTGAAAAAGCAGGCTCCCTTTTGAGCAAGGAGTCTGACATGGGACTTGATCCCAAGACCCTGAAATCATGACCTGAGCCCCTAATCAGTGGCTTAAAAAAAAAAAAAAATTAAGTTATACGTGCGTAAGAATATAGTCAAAACTGATTCTGAATTGTTTGATTTTTAAACAGGTGTGTCTGAGATTAAAGGAAAGCTAGTTGCAGTATCTGGAATAAAAAACTGTATGTTGGCTTACAAATCAGGGTTAGAAATACAGATTTCCAGTTATACAAATATGCCATGAAAACTACTTAATTCAAGAAAAAGTGACAAAAAAACAAGTTGGTGAGGATGTGAAGAAAAAGGAACCCTCCTACCCTGTTGGTGGGAATGTAAGCTGGAGCATCCACTCTGGAAAACAGTATGGAGGTTCCTCAAAAAGTTAAAACTAGAGCTACCCTATGACCCAGCAATTGCACTATTAGGCATTTATCGAAAGGATATAAAAATGCTGATTTGAAGGGATACATGGACCCCAATATTATAGCTGCATTATAAGCAAGAGCCAAACTATGGAAGCAGCCCAAGGGTTCATCCACTGATGAATAGCTAAAGATGTGGTGTACATATATTGGAATATTATTCAGCCATAAAAGGAATGAAATCTTGCCACTTGTAACAACATGGATGGAGCTAGAGTGTACTATGCTAAGCGAAAAAAATCAGTCACAGAAAGACAAATAGTCCACTCATATTTGGAGTTTACAAATTTATGAAACAAAATGAGTAAGCAAAAGGAAAAAGAGGGGCACCTGGGAGGCTTAAGACAGTTAAGCATCTGCCTTCGGCTCAAGGTTATGATCTTCATGTACTGGATCAAGCCTGCTTCTCCCTCTGCCCTGCTCGTTCTCTCCCTCTTGCTCTCAAATAAATAAAAATGTCAGGCTCCCTGCTCAACTCTCCCTTCCCCCTGCTCATGCTCTGTCTCTCTCAAATAAAATCTTAAAAAAAAGAAACAGAAAAAGAGACCAAGCAAGAAAACGGATCCTCAACTACAGAGAACACACTAATGGTTACCAAAAGGGTGGTGACATGGGGGATGGGTGAAATAGGTGATGCGGATTAAGGAGTGTACTTGTTGTGAAGGGCAGTGATTAATGTACAGCATTTTTGAATCATTATATTGTACAGCTAAAAGAAATATAACACTGTTTGTTAACTACACCACAATTAAAATGTAAAAACACTTAAGAAGGAAAAGTGTACGTGACTGTGAGTACGTACTACACCATCAAGAATTATGCCACAAGAAAATGTGGTTTTTTTTATTTTTTTTTATTTATTTTTTTTATTTTATTTATTTTTTTAAAGATTTTATTTATTTATTTGAGAGAGAGAGAATGAGAGACAGAGAGCCCAAGAGGGAAGAGGGTAGAGGGAGAAGCAGACCTCCTGCTGAGCAGGGAGCCCAATGTGGGACTCGATCCCGGGACTCCAGGATCATGACCTGAGCCGAAGGCAGTCGCTTAACCAACTGAGCCACCCAGGCACCCGAAAATGTGGTTTTTTTTAGTAATCATTTTTAGTAATTCATTTTTTAGTAATCTCTACACTCATTGTGGGACTCAACACATAACCAAGAGTCACGTGCTCTTCTGACTGAGCCAGCCAGGTGCCCCTGCTGTTTTTCTTGACACCAGTGACAGCGACAAAATTGAAAAACTTACCGCCAGTGTTTCTCAACTCTTCGGCTAAGGGCAATTTTTTCTCCGACTTCTGTGCACACAGGATTAGTGAGAACTATTTTACCCAAATCAGCCTTGACTGCACTCACTCTTCCTCCGGTTGACAGGGACCCTATGTTCACCATAAGCACTTCATTCTTAGATAGCTTTTGTACCTAGGAAAATAAATTAAGGAAAAACAAAACCATTAAATTAATAGAATGTGTTCCAATACAAAGCGAAAATTCATCAGATACTGCTGGAAAAAAATTAACTATAAAGGAAAAAAATTGTGCACAAATTACACTTATGAGATTTGAAGTATATATTACTACCTGTGTCAAAGCAAAAGGTTTATCTAGCACTAAATGAACATACACATGATCGAACTTTAAAATAAGCTACTAGAGGGCACCTGGGTGGCTTAGTCGTTAAGTGGCTGCCCCCGGCTCAGGTCATGATCCGAGTCCTGGGATCGAGTCCCATATCGGGCTCCCTGCTCAGCGGAAAGCCTGCTTCTCCCTCTCCCACTCCCCCTGCTTGTGTTCCCCTCTCTTGCTGTGTCTCTGTCAAATTAATAAATAAAATCTTAAAAATAAATAAATAAATAAATAAATAAAATAAGCTACTAAGAATAACACAGATCAACCAAACTCTTAAAATCTGAAGAGCCTTGCGGCAGAGAGGGTTTAAACAATTTATTGAAAGGGGCAGGAGACAAGAATGATACAATAGTTAAGTGGATTTGGAGATCTAATTCCATTAATATGAAATAAAGTAGGTACTTAAATCTTCTGGATTCTATAAAATTGAGTAACACCTACTACATCACTCTTAGCTGTTTTATTTCTAGTACTGACACATATAATGATTGGAATTACTAGCCTCTGTATTGCTTACAGCTGTTGTCTATGCTTACAACCTAATGCTCAAATTCAGATCCATGTTTTTAAGGTCTTCATATTTCATTAAAAGTCAGACACTACATTTTTATTAAAGGAATGTCCCACAAAATGACAAATACAAGTTTTATTTATTATTATGTTTTAAAAAATTTATTTGTATATTTGAGAGAGAGACAGCATGTACATGAGCAGGGATGGGCAAAGGGAGAGGAAGAATCTCAAGCAGATTCCACACTGAGTGTGGAACCTGACTGGGGCTCTACCTCACAATCCTAATAACCCTCAGGACCTGAGCCAAAACCAAGAGTTGATCAGCGGGGAATGTGCTTCTCTCCCTATCTAAAATAAATAAATCTTATTAAAAAAAAAAAAAAAAAAGGATTTACCTTTGCTGCTTTCTTGTCTCCTTCAGTGCGTACACCTAGCAGCCGTCTAAGTAGGAAATAGGAGATTTCCAATTCTGTGAAGATTTCTGGTAAAGCTCCAACTGCACCAAGTACCTGTCCCACCATTCTGTCAGCCCGGCACAAAGTGGGGTCAATTTTTGTTCCCACTCCTGATATAAAATAAGATATGTCGCATATTTCAACTTTATATTTCTTAAAATGTTTACAAAGATAAAGTTAGTCAAACAAGTACAACATGTAGCTATACAACTTAACCAAATTATATTACATTGATACCATATCAGAGCTATAAAATTAAAATCCTGTACAATTCTTTTAATTTTTTATTGTTATGTTAATCCCCATACATTACATCATTAGTTTTAGATGTAGTGTTCCATGATTCATTGTTTGTGCATAACACCCAGTGCTCCATGCAGAACGTGCCCTCCTCAATACCCATCACCAGGCTAACCCATCCTCCCACCCAAATCCTGTACAATTCTTAAATCCTTGCTTTATCTAAAAAAGAATAGGCTTGGAAACAAGGCTTGATGAAAATTTAAGAATAAAAAGATCATTTTCATTTAAATTACAAATAAAGGGAGAAGTGTTTAACAGAAAACAACCATAAAATAGTTTATCTTAATAAAAATTGAAAAATTACAAAGGTGATAATGATTGATTTGCAGAAATAAAATTGATAAATGTTAATGCTGGTTGGCAGGTATATAGGGTTGTCATTACACCATTCTTGTATTTTTGTATACTGGTATAATAAAAGCTTACGTGAAAATGTTCAGAATTTCCTTATTTGTAAAAAAAAAAATCTACAATGATATACAGTGAACTTTTATTAACAGCATAATGTACAGCAAAGAAAAAGTTTAAGTAAAATGATGCAGTAAAGGTCTCCAAAGTTTTGTTTTCCACACACACAATGAAAATACTGACAAAACTGTCAGTATTTTTAAATTTTTAAAATTTTTAAAATTCTGGAATTTAGCCAAAGGCTTGATACCAATTTATGCAGCATTTATTGAAAAACATCTGTATCTCAGTAAGAGCAGAAAATGGTCACATTTTAACTTGTCTTACTCTAGTCATTATTCAACATCTCTGTGATAGCACTCAGAACAACCTGCATTTGTTGTGAAAACCAGCAAGGCTATACAGAGAACAGGGCTGGCGCTCCTTTAAATTCTGATTCCCAAAGGGCTATCATTTGGTTAGTTTGGTATTTCCCTGGAAGATTTCACTTCCAAGACTGTCTCGATATCTATGTAAAAAGTCTTTTCCTCAGGAAACTGAACGGTAACAGGTGGGGCAAACAACACATTAACAAAAAGCTTTAAAACAACAACAACAACAACAACAAGAACACATGTCCATTGTAACTTTGAATATTTGGACATGTATCTACAAATCCAGTGGATAATGTATATGTTTAAAGCTGTGCACACGCTCAGGAAAGACCGGAAAATGCTTTAAGCTCTCATGTCTACTGGTTTTAAAATGGAAGTAAAGAATGAGACAGACCTGTTTAACTGCCTGGCTGAGAGCTAAAAGCCTACACCGACAGAGTGTTTCAGTAAAGACTGGGAGGACTACTGGTTCTAGGTAATAAGGAAATTTCTTTCCCTTCAATCACTAGGTAAGCACTAAACTAACCAAGCTACCCTTCAGTGAACACAAATGAAATGAAAACAGACATTACAGAATTACCTCAAAAAAGTCAGTAAATAAACCAGTAACAACTAACATAAGAAGCAGGAACAAACCCTTAGGAGAGAAGAGAATCTAGTCTCGAGATGACACATTGTATCATTTAAAATGGTGCTCTGGAGAAAAATCATGAGACATGCAACACAAGAAGTATGGCCTTTATACAAGAACAAAAGCAATTTTAAAAACAACTTCATGAGGCACCTGGGGGACTCAGTTGGTTAGGCATTTGCCTTCAGCTCAGGACATGATTTTGGGGTCTTGGGATTGAGCCTTGCATCAGGCTCCCTGCTCCATGGGGAGTCTGCTTCCCCCTCTTCCTCTGCCCCTTCCCCCATGCTCCTGCACACTCTCTCAAATAAATAAAATCTTAAAAAAAATAAAAACAATATCATAAGGACCTAAAAATCTTAGACTTACTAAACAAAGACTAAATTGGCATATTTTTAATATGTGTTAAGACTAAAAAGTATGTCTAAAGAACTAAAGGTGACTATGAAAATGATGTCTCACCAAGAAGACATCATCAACAATGACATACACACTATTAGAAAACCAAATAACACTTTGGACTTGAGAAAGTTAATAACTGAAAGGAATAATCACCAAAGGAGCTCAACAGCATATTGAAACAGGAAAAAGAATCAGCCAACCTGAAGATAGGTCAATTGAGATTATTCATTCCAAGCAAAAATAAAAAACAAAAATGAACAATGCGCCTGGGTGGCTCAGCTGGTTGAGTGAACAACTCTTGATTTGGGCTTAGGCCGTGATCTTAGGGTCCTTGGATCGAGCCCTGAGTCAACCTCAACACTCAGTGAGGAGTCTGCTCAAGATTCTCTCTCCCTCCACCTGTTCCTTTTGCTCACATGTGCCCCCCCTCAATCTCTAAATAAATAAAATCCTACAAAGAAGAAATGAACAGTCTCAGAGACCTACATGACACAATCAAGTATACCAACAAATGCATAATGAAACTCCCAGAAAGCAGAGAAGAGAAAGTGACAAATAATATTTTAAAAAATAAGTAGTGGCTTAAACAACAAAGGAAACTTAAAAGGCAAACTATGGAATGGGAAAAGATATTTGCAAATAATATATTTGCTAAAGGTTAGTAACCAAAATATATAAAGAACTTAACAAAGTCAACATCCCCCAAACCAAATAATCCAATTAAGAAATGGGCAGAAGACATGAACATTCTTCCAAAGAAGACATATAAATGGTCACAGACACATGAAAAGATGTTCAACATCACTCATCTCATCAGGGAAATGCAAATCAAAACTCTAACTTCATACCTGTCAAGATGGCTAAAATAAAAAATAGGTGCTGGCAAGGATGCAGAGAAAGGGGAACCATCATACTGTTGGTGGGAATGCAAACTGTGCAGCCGCTCTGGAAAACAGTATAGAGGTCCTCAAAAAGTTAAAAATAGAAACACCATATGATCCAGTAATTCCAGTACTGGGTATTTACCCAAAGAATATGAAAACACTAATTCAAACAGGTACAGTACCCTTATGTTTACTGCACCATTATTTATAAAAACCAAAGTATGAAGTGCCTGTGTCCATCTATAAAATGGATAAAAAAAGATGTGTATATACCAAATGGAATATTAACCATAAAAAAGAATGAAATCTTATCATTTGCAACAGCATGTATGGATCTATAGGTTTCGCTAAGTGAAGTAAGTCAGGGAAGACAAAGAGCATTGGATTTCACTCATACGTGGAATTTAAGAAATAAAACAAATAAAGGAAAAGAGACCAAAAAAGAGACAGATTCTTAATTCTAGAGAATAAACTGATAGTTACCAGAGGGGAGGTAGGTGGGGGGTGGGGGAGAGGGAGATGGATTAATTAAGGTGATGGGGAAAAGAGTACACTTATCATGGTGAATACTGAGTAACAGATAGAACTACATTGTATACCTGAAGCTAACGTAACACTGTATGTTAACTATACTGGAATTAAAAATAACTAACTTTAAAAAAATAAATAAAAGGAAAAAATGGTCAAAACATCCCTGATTTGACTTAAAAAGGCAGAAAGAACCCCTTAATCTACATATGCAAAAAGCTCAACTGAGGATAAACTTAACATGATCAAGAATCACAACCAAACTATTCCAAGGCAAACAGATCTAACTGAAAATTCACAATGCAACCTCAATAAAATTTACAGCTGATTTCTCATCAGAAACCAGTGTGAGATGAGATGACACTTCCAAAGTGCTCTAAGACATATATAGATAAAACATATAAAACCAAAAGATAAAATCTTTCTTTACCCAACATTTTATTCTTTAACCCAAAGGAAAAAGACAATAGAATCTCTCATAAAATCTTGATTTTTCTTAGATATTTGTAATAAACTGTGTAAGAAATTACAAAATCCATATATTACTTCAGCATTCTTTCAAAATAGTATCTTTCATTGTCAGCTCCAGCATAAACACGATCTCATGATATAGGCTGAGTAACTTTCCAGGCGTATTTGTATGGCTTTTGTAAAAATTTGTAATAATTTACATAAGAAGCAACCAAATAAGAAAAAGGGTGTAAAATATGAATATACTTATTTTATTTTAGGGATATATCTATATCTAAGAACATTATCTCTCTCTCTCTCAAAATATAAATATGTAGTGCCCCTAGTGATATATTTTTAAATGTTAAATCATAAAACGTTGTTATTATTTAGCCTATCCTATAAATGAAACCACAGTGTATTCTTTCTATATAAAAGTATTTTCTTTTAATACCTGGCTGGCCCCCTTGGTAGAGCATGTAAATCTCTTTTTTTCTTAAGATTCATTTATTTATTTGAGAGAGAGAGTGCGTGAGTTTGAGGAGAGGCAGAGGGAGACGGACAGAGAAACCTTAGCAGACTGCCTGCTGAGCCTGGAATATAACAAGGGGCCTGACCCCATGAACTCAAGATCACCACTTGAGCCAAAACCAACAGTGGGAAGCTCAACTGACTGTGCCATCCAGGGGCCCCAAGCATGTAACTCTTAATCTCAAGGTCATGAATTTGAGCCCCATGTTGGGTGTAGAGTCTAGTTACAAAAAAAAAAAAAAAAGTATTTCCTAAGAAACACATAAAATATCTTGGGGCGCCTGGGTGGCTCAGTTGTTAAGTGTCTGCCTTCAGCTCAGGTCATAGTCCCAGGGTCCTGGGATCGAGCATCGCATAGGGCTCCCTGCTCAGCGGGAAGCCTGCTTCTCCCTCTCCCCCCCCCCCCCCCCGCTTGTGTTCCCTCTTTGCTATGTCTCCCTGTCAAAAAAATAAATAAAAACCCTTTAAAAAAAAAAATTAGAATCACCAACTTATCTATACATTTGCACAACCCACTTTTCCATATTGAGTTAAAATATCTAATTAGAGATACATACTTTCAGATAATCCATTTGACATAGTAACTGTCATGACTAACCACTAATAATAGCTTATGGGTGAAATGAAAATTCTTACCAATAAGACCCCCTGGAGCAGCATACTGAAGATCATTGTGTTCTGCAAAAAGTGATACAATTTTGGAAAAGATTGGTTTACACATGAGTTTTCCTTCACTATCTTTGGAAACAATACCAGGTCTGACTTCTATCTCCTGGCCCACCTAAGATAGAGTAATTGAAGAGAGTAATTAAAATATTTGAGACAACACAATTACCATTTACATGTAAACAATCCTGACAGACCGCTAAACTGAAAAGGCATGTATTCCAACAGTAATTTCAGTATTACTTTAAAAGGATTAATAACCACTCAGTTAACCACCTAAATACAAGAAATCTATGATTCACACCAGACATATTTAAAGTACAAGGCAATAAAAATACAATACATATTTTTAACATTGTTAGATTTTCTTTAATCTTTTTTTCCATTTAAGAAACAAGAATTTACAATTCAGTTTACCTTCAATACTCCCTTTAAAATGCTGCCACCAGCCACACCACCTTTAAGGTCATCAACCTCACAGCCAGGTTTGTTGACATCAAAAGACCTAATAACTGTGAAAATGATAAGGAAGAAGGGAAAGAAACCATAAAGCTCATCCTGTTATTTTAATTAGATGAGATACTTACTCAAGTTAGCATTCGTATAGAAGTAGCCACTTGAAGTCTATACCTCAGAGTTGACTTTGCAGGAAAATATTATTCCAGTCACCACTGCAGTTTTACTTATAATGGAAAATGAAATTAACTTGATCAGTGACATATTTATGCTTTGTCTGTGAAGTACAATGTATTATAAAAGAACACAACACTAGCTATATGATTATGTGAAAGTATGACTTTTCTAGGCTAAATTATGGCCTGCCCTTATCCTTAATAATTAACATTGAAGTCCTAACCCCAGGAACTCATTATACCGCATAATGTTAGCATAACTGAAGGAAGGGCAAATCAACCATGTGAAAAGATCCAGTCAATAGTTAAAAGACAATGGGTTAAGTCCTTACCAATAAGTCGGGGTTCTGAAGTAAAGTCTCTTAGAGGTACTGGGATTTTCTTTACAATATACTCACACACAACTTCGATATTGTATTTCAGCTGAGCAGAAATTGGAATAATAGGAGCTCCTTCTGCTACTGTACCTATTTCACAAACCCGAAATATCAAAATTTGAGTTTTTGAGTTTTATAGAAATTGTTGTGCACGTTAGATAAACAATTATGATCACTAAAATAGGTACTAAACATCACTATACAAATGTAACATAAGAAGTGATCATTCTGTTTAAACTGATTTTAGCAAAAAGGTTGAAAAGTAACTGTGATCATTGTTTAGAAATATCCACAATATTTTGGGTTTTTCCCCCCCTAAAGTGAATTATTATACCTTGTAAGTGAAATATTATGAAATTAAATTAGTATCCTAAAACGATAAAATTACCTGCATAATCTGCCTACTGTAGACAGAGTTTCTTAGCAAGTAAAAAAGACAAGGAACCAAGTATCAAAAAGATACATCGTGTCTTGCCCCAAATAAAAACTAGATTTTAGTGAAAGGGCCACTATAAAGATTAAAGAAATCACTGTGAGTTCCAGTTCTAGAAATAGATACTCAATAAGAAGACAAAGTCCCAATAATTAGAACACAAACCAAGAAATAAAGATTTCATTCACCGTACTATCATTGGGAAAGAGGTTTTATTTTTTTTTATTATTTTTTAGAGATTTTATTTATTTATTCGACAGGGGGAGAGAGAGAGCACAAGCAGGGGAGCAGCAGTCACAGGGAGAGAGAGAAGAAGCTGAGCAGGAAGCCTAACTCAGGACTTGATCCCAAGACCCCAAGATCATGACCTGAGTTGAAGGCAGAAGCCGAACTGACTGAGTGACCTAGGTGCCCCAGGAAAAGTTTTTAAAATATTTGACTGTTGCTGGTTGGCAGCATATGTACTAAAATTTTATTGTTATAAAGAAGATTAGCATGGCACCGTATGCAAAGATGAAACAAATTCATGAAGTGTTTCACATTTTTTATTATCATAATAAAAAGTTATTATATTGCTAAAAACTTTTTTTAAAGATTTTATTTATTTATTTAGGAACGCCTGGGTGGCTCGCCTTTGGCTCAGGTCATGATCTCAGGTTCCTGGGATCAAGCCCCGCATCGGGCTCCCTGCTCAGTGGGGAGTCTGCTTCTCCCTCTGCCTTCTCTGCTGGCTGCTCCCCCTGCTTGTGCTGTCTCTCTCTGTCAAATAGATATTTATTTGAGAGACACAGTGAGAGAGGGAACACAAGCAGGGGGAGTGGGAGAAGCAGGCTTCTCGCGGAGCAGGGAGTGTGATGCGGGGCTCGATCCCAGGACCCTGGGATCATGACCTGAGCCGAAGGCAGATGCTTAATGACTGAGCCACCCAGGCGCCCCAATAAATAAAATATTAAAAAAAAGATTTTATTTATTTGAGCGAGAGAATGAGCGAGAGAGAGCATGAGTGGACAGAGGGAGAAGAGAAACTGGCTCCCCACTGAGCAGAGAGCCAGACACAGGACTTGATCCCAGGACCCTGGGACCATGATCTGAGCCGAAGGCAGACACTTAACCACTGAGCCACCCAGGCGTTCTGAATTTTTTTTTTTGAAGATTTTTTATTTATTTATTTGAGAGAGAGAGAGTGAGTCAGAGAGCATGAGCTGGGAGGGCAGGGGGAGAGGAGAAGCAGGCTCCCCACTGAGCAGCAGAGATCCTGAGCCCAAGGCAGACGCTTAAATGACTGAGCCACCCAGGCACCCCTAAAAAAAATTTTTTTAAAAGTGTTTACTTCTCAAAACAAATCCCTCAAAACCAATTGGTAACATTTATATAATAGAACTTCTTTTCTGGCTGACATGCACTTTAATCAAATTCAGAAACATTTCACTGCTTTTATCAGATGCTAGAAGTAAGAAAAGCGTTAAGTAGTGAGCAGAGAAACAAGCTTATAACTCATCAATTCACTTTGTTTTTGGTAATTACATTAAGATTTCTGGGCTAAATGACTCTCAAAGTGACTCACATAAATACACAGCTTCTTACCTTGTACAAATGCAAGTATCTGTTCATGTTGTTCTTTAGCTTGACTCTCTTTTACCAAATCAATTTTATTTTGCAGAATCAAAATATGTTTCAGTTTCATTATTTCTATGGCAGCCAGATGTTCAGAAGTCTGAGGTTGAGGACAAGATTCATTACCAGCTAAATTGATGATGAAGAATAAAAAACAAACAAGCATAAGCACAATGCTTGGATTTAACAAATTTGACTTCTTTCAAAGTCTTCATGGCTTTTACTCAGACATAACATGTAACCCTCTGGTTCTATCCAGTCTTGGGATATTCTGGCCCAATCTGGAGAATAGTTAAGAGTGGAAGTAGCTTAATGCAGTCTATGAATTACAATTATCCAAACCTACAGAAGACAACCACAAAGATGGCTCCAAGTAATCCCCATGCTCTAATAATCACACCTTTATAAAATTCTTCCCTTTAAATACTGGATGGCTCTATTGAAGCCATCCAACAAAGAAAATGTTGTAAAACTGATGGGATGTCACTTCTCAAGTTAGATCACAAAGACTCTGGCTTCCCACCTGGAAGTTCTTTGTTTCTCTCAAAATAGGTGAAATGTCATGAAAACAACTGGACAACTTATGTAAAGGCCCACGTGAGGAGAAACTGAGGTCTGAGTGAACTTAAAATCAGACTCTCTAGTCCCATACATCTTGATATAACTGCAGCTCCTGCTGACAGATTACTGTAAAATTGGAGATCTTTAGCTAGAATAACAAAACTCCAGTCAACAGAAACAATGATTAAATATCTGTTATTCTAAGCTGCTAGGTTTTGAGGTACTTTGCTATATAGCAACAGGTAGCAGGTATGGCTACTAATAACACAAGAGCAAACATTATCTGCAAAAATAACCAACTACATATTCTAAACGTAATTTTTAGTATCCCAATGATTATCTTCCCAAAGTTGTGATATTAAATGCCTTGTACCATACTCCTTGAAAAGTATACTCCTGTGTAGGAAACCATTTGGCCTTGCCCAATTTGGTCTAGCTTTGTCTTGGGCTTCTTGAAAATAAAACCTTATCATTCCTGGTAAGAGTGTCCTTATTTAGGTTTGGGGTGGACTATACCAGATCTTAGGGTAGGGTGCCAAACTTGATAATCTTAGGAGCTGGCTATGCCAGAAAAAGCCTGATTTAGGTGAGGGTATTGGGATATGAGGTCTCAGTAGATAGATATGGAGACTAAAATGAACTTATAGGGCAAAATTGTTACGTATGTTTACATAATGGAACCTCAGTAGAAACTCCCAACATCGAAACTCAGGTCATTTTCCTTGGTTTGAAATATTTATTAATTAATGTTACAAATGATGCTGAGAGAATCACCTCTGTCTCCAGAGAAAGGACAATGGAAGTTTCATGGCTGAAACCCTCTTGGACTATGCCCTATGTGTCTCTCCCTTTGGCTCACCTTAATTTGCATCCTTTTCCTATAATAAATCATGTGTTGAGTATAACAGCTTTCAGTGAGATATAAGTCTAATAAATTATCAACCTAAGGATGGTTTAGGGAACTTCCAAACTTGCATTGGGTGTCAGAACTAAAGGAAGTCTTGGGCGGAAACACCCCTTTATCTTTACATTTGGCCTGAAAACTCCATGTAGCCTCCAATCACAAAATCTCTTTACGGTTCACACAGGGAAGAAAGCAAAACCCTACCTTTGAAAACCTCAATGCTGGCCCTGATGTCAACATTTCTTATGACTAAAAAAACTCCATTATTCAATAATGCCACGGACAGCCCAGAGACATTAAAAATACCCTCTTCCAACCAAGCATACTTTTATATGAAAAACTCTAAATAAAACAATAGTACGAAGAAAGCTCATTGACTTAAAACTGATTTTTTGAGGGCGGTGTTATATTACCCTAAGAATTCTCACTAGATATCAGCCCCAGGTTCATCTTGCTTGGTATTTTATCATAGTTGGCACACATGGATGTTAATTTGGGTGACCTATAGTTCCCACTTATGGCCACTAAGGGCCCTAGTTCCCCTTTAAATATTCCATTTGGGATTGGTTCTACAGAGATTTGTCAAACCAATTCTGATATTATTTACCTATCAGCAGAAGAGCTGCATCCATTACTGCTGCACCATTCAGCATAGTAGCCATCAAAATATCATGGCCCGGACAGTCAACAAAGGAAACATGTCTAACAATCAAATAATGAGATTTAAGATAAATTAAAACTAAAACACAAAGGAAACATGCCTAACATGTCAAGTTATTGCCTTCCAACAGTTAAATCACTTTGAAAGTAATTAATCTTGCTGCAAAGTGGTTTCAAAACTTGATGCTTCCAGAATTTTGAAATGAAATTACCAGCTAAAATTAAAATGACTAAATGTCATTACAAAGCATATAAAATTAGTCATACACAGACAGAACTTACCCAAAAACAAGGCTTAAATAACCTTAGGAAAACTCCCAAAGACAAATATCAAAATGAGGAAGATGGTGACTTTATATAATGTATACTGGAAATATGATTGATTTGAAAACCAAATCTAATGAAATATAAGGGTTGTGTTTATTTGCCTACCATATATGCTTTTCATGTCTTTCTCACTTTGTAGCTGAATCATTTGTTTTTAACTGTTGAAGTTTTTGAAAGTTCTCCATACCTTCTAGTCTCTTGTTAGACATATGATTTGCAAACAGTTGATCCTTAAGCAATGCAGGACTGGGGTGCCAATTCCCCTGTATAGTTGGAAATCTGTGTACAACTTCAGACTCCCCCAAAATATAAATACTAATAGCCTACTGTTGACTACAAGCTTTACCAATAATATAAACAGTCAATTATATACATATTATGTTCCGTGTTTCTACTATATTATTAGGAAAATTAAAAGGAAAACACACAGTATTGTACTATTGAAAAACAACTATGTGTAAATGGACTCTTGCAATTTATACTCCTGTTGTTTAAGAACTAATGTATTATCTCCGGGTCAGCAGCTTTTCTTTTGATCCTCTTAACAGATCTTTTGCAGTTATTTTTAATTTTGATCAACTGCAACTCTCCAACCTTTCTTTTTTATGGATTATACTTTAGCATAATATCTAAAAACACCTCAAGTCCTAGATCTTTTTTTTTTTTTTAAAGATTTTATTTATTTATTTCATGTAGAGAGATAGTGAGAGCAGGAACACAAGCAGGGGGAGTGGGAGAGGGAGAAGCAGGCTTCCCACTGACAGGGAGCCCAATGTGGGGCTCGATCCCAGGACCCAGGGATCATGACCTGAGCCGAAGGCAGACACCTAACAACTGAGCCACCCAGGGGCCCCCTCAAGTCCTATATCTTAAAAATTTCTGCCTATGTTTCCTTTTAATTGGTTTATCTGATCCATTTAATACTTGAATGTATGTACATTTTGAATGTGTTCTCAAAATGTGAATACACACAAATGTTGAGCATAAAAAGTGTACATTTTGTTTTATAATTTTATTTTTTTAAAGTAATCTATGCCCAATGTGGGGCTCGACCTTATGACCCTGAAATCAACAGTCGAATACTCCACTGATTGAGTCAGCTAGGTACACCCCTGAAGTGTACAATTTGAATAACAGGTGTCTGGTTTAAAACTAGCTCTTTTTTTTTTTTTTTTTTGACTATAGACATTGAATTGCTCTAGTACTATTTATTGAAAAGCCTATAATCCACTGAGCTTTTTTATCTTTGTAAAAAAAAAAAAAAATCACTTAGACATATTTGCTCTAGTACTATTTATTGAAAAGCCTATAATCCACTGAGCTTTTTTATCTTTGTAAAAAAAAAAAAATCACTTAGACATATTTGCATAAACCTATTTCTTGGTTCTCTAATTGTATTGCACTGACTTAGCCCTCCCTTCACCAGCAATATACAATTTGAGCAGTTAGCATTTTACTCTGTTAAGTATTATAATCTACAAACATGGTATATTTATTTACATCTTATTTCTTCCAGAGCTGTGTTATTTTCACATAAGTGCTCTATGTGTTTTATAATTAATTTTACATTTAATAAGAAATTTAAGTAGAGTTTCATATATGCATTCATTGCTAGTAAACAGAAATGTAATTTTTGTTAAGTTAATCTATACCCTGCAACTTCAGTTAAGTTTTTTTAGATACTTTGGGAACTTCTATGTAGACAAATGGTGTCACCTGCCAACGAGGAAGTTTTTTTTCTTTCCAATGTCTAGGTCTTTTATTACATTTTCCTGCCTTCCAGCAGAACTTCTAGTACTATGCATAATAAAAATGGTGAGAGAAGGTATCTTTGCATTCATTATTCTTGAACGTAAGGTGAAACATTCAGTCTTTTATCATTTTTCACATGAGGTTTGTTGTAGCAGTTCTTTATCAAGATGAAGAAATTTATCTGTATTCCTATTTAACAAGTTGGATTTTTTTCTCATCAATTTATATGAACATAAAATTTTTCTTCTTAGTCTATTGATAAGGAGAGTATCACTGAATACTTTGCAAAAACAATTAGCCTGGTTATCCCCTACAATGAACACCTATTTCGTCATGCTATTTAAGTCTTTTACATATTAGTGAATTTTATGTGCTAAATGTAAGTAACCTTTGTCCCTATATTCATTTAGAATACCAGATGGTAGTTTTTTCTTTTTCTTTTCTCTTTTTGTATGGTCTTTGATTCTGGTATCAGGGTGGTACTGTATTTACAAACTGAGTTGCTTATCCTGCTCTGTCCTCTTCTCGTGTACAGAATTCACATTACTTCTTATTTAATGTTCAGTATAATTCCGCATTAAAACCATCCAGACCTGAAGACTTCTCATTTTTTTTTTATTTTCTCTTAAGATTTTATTTGTCAGAGAGAGAGAGCACAAGCAGGGGGAGTGGCAGGTGGAGGGAGAAGGAGACTCCTCGCTGAGCAAGAAGCCCGATGTGGGACTCGATCTCAGGACTCTGGGATCATGACCCAAGCCGAAGGCAGTCGCTAAACCAACTGAGCCACTCAGGTGTCCCAGGACTGGCATTTTAGACTCAATGTTCTAAATGGGAAACATATGCAGCCAAGGATCCTTGATCCAGCAAGGCTGTCATTCAGAAGAGAAGGAGAGATCAATAGTTTCCATGACAAACTAAAAGAATTTGGGTTCACCAAACCAGCCCTGCAAGAAATACTAAAAGGGATTCTTTATGTGAAGAGAGTCCAAAAGTAACCTAGACCGGAAAGGAACAGAGACAATATAAAGAAATAGTGATGTTACAGGTAATACAATGACACTAAATTCCTATCTTTCAATAGTTACACTGAATGTAAATGAGCTCAATGCCCCAATCAAAAGACATAGGCTATCAGATTGGATAAAAAAGCAAGACCCATCAATATGCTGGCTGCAAGATACTCATTTTAGACCCAAAGACACATCCAGGTTCAAAGTGAGGGGGTGAAGAACCATTTATCATGCTAATGGACATCAAAAGAAAACTGGGGTAGCAATCCTTTATTTTTTTTTTATTTTTTATTTTTAAAGATTTTATTTATTTATTTTAAATAAATAAAGAGAGAGAATGAGAGAGAGAGAGCACATGAGAGGGGGGAGGGTCAAAGGAAGAAGCAGACCCCCTGCTGAGCAAGGAGCCCGATATGGGACTCGATCTCGGGACTCCAGGATCATGACCTGAGCCGAAGGCAGTCGCTTAAACGACTGAGCCACCCAGGCGCCCGGTAGCAATCCTTTTATCAGTAAACTATATTTATACCAAAGACTGTAATATGAGATGAGTAAGAACACTATATCATAACTAAAAAGGCTATCCAACAAGAAGTTCTAACAATTGTAAATATTTATGTCCCTAACATGGGAGCACCCAATTACACAAACTAATTAACAAAAAGAAACATTGATAATAATACAGTAATAATAGGGAACTTTAACACCTTACTTACAGCAAAAGGCAGATCATCTAAGCAGATCAACAAGGCAACAAGGGCTTTGAATGGCACACTTAACCAGATGGACTCACAGATAAATATTCAGAGTATTTCCTCATTAAGCACCAAAACACACAATCTTCATGAGTGCACATGGCACATTCTCCAGAAGAGATCACATACTAAGTCACATATCAGATCTCAACCAGTACCAAAAGATTGGGATCATTCTCTGCATATTTTAGATGACAATGCTTTGAAACTTGAAATCAATCACAAGAGAAAATTTGGAAGGAAGTCAAATACTTGGCGGCTAAAGAGCATCCTTCTAAAGAATGAATGGGTCAACCAGGAAATTAAAGAAAAATTTAAAAAATTCATGGAAACAAATAAAAATGAAAACACAACTGTTCAAAACCTTTGGGATGCAGCAAAGGAGGTCCTAAGAGGTTAGTTTATAGCAAGAAAAGCCTTTTTAAGAAACAAAAGTCTCAAATACATAAGCTAACCTTACACCTAAAGGAGCTGATGAAAGAACAGCAAATAAAGCCTAAACTCAGCAGGAGAAGAGAATTAATAAATATTAGAGCAGAAATAAATCACACAGAAATAAAAAAACGTAGAGCAGATCAACAAAACTAGGAGATGGTTTTTTGAAAGAATTAATATAAGATCGATAAAACTGACCAAAATTAATAAAATTATGAAATGAAAGAGAAATATCAACCAACACTAAAGAAATACAAACAACTATAAGAGCATACTATGAGCAACTATATGCCAACAAATTAGAAAACCTGGAGACATACAGACTACCAAAACTGAAATAGGAAGAAATAGAAAACTTGAACAGACTCATACCAGCAAAGAAATAATGACACAGTAATCAAAAATCTCCCAACAAACAACAGTCCAAGGTCAGATGGCTTCCAGTGGAATTCTACCAAATATTCAAAGACCTAATAATACCTATTCATCTGAAGCTGTTTCAAAAATAGAAATGGAGGGGCATCTGGGTGGCTCAGTCATTAAGCATCTGCCTTCAGCTCAGGTCATGATTCCAGGGTCCTGGGATTGAGCCCCACATGGGGCTCCCTGCTCTGCGGGAGGCCTGCTTCTCCCTCTCCCACTCCCCTTGCTTGTGTTCCTTCTCTCAATGTGTTGCTGTCAAATAAATAAAATCTTAAAAAAAAAAAAAAAAGAAATGGAAGGAAAACTTCCAAATTTGTTTTATGAGGCCAGTATTACCTTGATCCCAAAACTAAACACCCCACCAAAAAGGAGAATTACAGACCAGTATTTCTGATGAACATGGATGCCAAAACACTCAACATCCTAGCCAACAGGATCCAACATTACATTAAAAGGATTATTCACCACGACCAAGTGGGATTTATTCCTGGGCTGCAAGGTTGGTTCAACATCCACAAATGAACCAATGTGATACACGGCATTAATAAAAGAAAGGACAAGAATCATATGATCCTTTCAATAGATGCTGAAAAAGCATTTGACAAAAGTACAGTATCCTTTCTTGATTAAAACTCTTCACAGTGCAGGGATAGAGGAACATTCCTCAATATTATAAAAGCCATCTATGGAAAGTCCACCGCAAATATCATTCTCAATGGGGAAAAACTGACAGCTTTTCCCCTAAGGTCAAGAACACGACAGGGATGCCCACTCTCACACCCTGTTGTCCAACACAGTACTCGAAGTCCTAGCCTCAGGAATCAGACAACAAAAAGAAATAAAAGGAATCCTAATCGGCAAAGAAGTCAAATTCTCACTCTTTGCAGATGACATGATATTCCATGTGGAGAACTCAAAAAACTCCATACCCAAATTCTAGAAGTCATAAAGGAATTCAGTAAAGTGGCAGGATATAAAATCAATGCACAGAAATCAGCTGCATTTCTATACACCAGCAACAAGACAGAAGAAAGAGAAATTAAGGAGTCGATTCCATTTACAATTGTACCAAAAACTGTAAAATACCTAGGAATAAATCTAACCAAAGAGGCAAAGGATATATACTCTGAAAACTACAGAACACTCATAAAAGAAATTGAGGAAAACACGAAGAAATGGAAAAATGTTCCATGCTCATTGATTGGGAAGAACAAATATTGTTAAAATGTCTATGCTACCTAGAACAATTTATATTTTAATGCAATCCCTATCAAAATACCATCAATATTTTTCACAGAGCTGGAACAATAATCCTAAAATTTGTATGGAACCAGAAAAGATCCCAAAGAGCCAAAGGAATGTACAAAGCAGGAAAGAATATCCAGTGGAAAAAGGACAGTCTCTTCAACAAATGGTGCTGGGAAAACTGGACAGACACATGCAGAAGAATGAAACTGGACCATTTCCTTACACTACACACAAAAATAGACTCAAAATGGATGAAAGACCTCAATGTGAAGACAGGAGTCCATCAAAATCCTAGAGGACAACACAGGCAGCAACCTCTGTGACCTTGGCTGTAGCAACTTCTTGCTAGGCTCGTCCCCAAAGGCAAGGGAAACAAAGGCAAAAATGAACTACTGGGATTTCATCAGATAAAAAGCTTTCGCACAGCAAAGGAAACAGCTGACAAAACCAAAAGACAAATGGCTTAATCAGAGAAGATATCTGCAAATGTCTTATCAAATAAAATGCAGTATCTAAAATCTAAATATCAAATTCAACACCCAAAGAACAAATAATTCAGTCAAGAAATGGGCAGAAGACATGAATAGACATTTCTGCAAAGATGACATCCAAATGGCCAACAGACACATGAAAAAGTGCTCAACATCACTCAGCATCAGGGAAATACAAATCAAAACCTCAATGAGATACCACCTCACACCAGTCAGAATGGCTAAAATTAACAACTCAGGAAACGACAGATGTTGGCGGGGATGCGGAGAAAGGGGAACCCTCTTATACTATTGGTGAGAATGCAAGCTGGTGCAGCCACTCTGGAAAACAGTATGGGGGTTTCTCAAGATGTTAAAAATAGAGCTACCCGGACGCCTGGGTGGCTCAGTTGGTTAGGCGACTGCCTTCGGCTCAGGTCATGATCCTGGAGTCCCGGGATCGAGTCCCGCATCGGGCTCCCTGCTCAGCGGGGAGTCTGTTTCTCCCTCTGACCCTCTTCCCTCTCATGCTCTCTCTCATTCTCTCTCTCAAATAAATAAATAAAATCTTTAAAAAAAAAAAAATAGAGCTACCCTATGACCCAGCAATTGCACTATTAGGTATTTACTCCGAAGATACAGATGTAGTGAAAAGAAGGGCCATATGCACCCCAATGTTCATAGCAGCAATGTCCACAATAGGCAAACTGTGGAAAGAGGCCAGATGTCCATTGACAGATGAACGGATAAAGAATACAGGGTATATATGCAATGGAATACTATTCAGCCATTAGAAAGGATGAAATCTCACCATTTGCAATTACATGGACAGAACCAGAGGGCCTTTTTTTTTTTTTTAAGATATTGATTGACTGATTGATTGATCTGACACAGAGAGACAGCCAGCTAGAGGGGGAACACAAGGACAGGGAGTGGGAGAGGGAGAAGCAGGCTCCTGGCTGAGCAGGGAGCCCAATGCAGGGCTCAATCCCAGGACCCTGGGATCATAACCTGAGCCCAAGGCAGATGCTTAACTCTAGGAAACAAATTGAAGGTTGCTGGAGGGGAGGTGGGTGAGAGGATGGGATTAACTGGGTGAAGGGTATTAAGTGGGTGTTATGTTAGACTGATGAATCACTGAACTCCACCTATAATACTCATAATATGTTAAATAGTTGTATTTAAATAAAAAAAACAAAAAACAAATAAAATTACAGTACTCAAGATACTATCTCATTAGAATGGTCACAAATAGTTCACTGAAAAAAAAAAGCGTCCAGAAATAGTATTTACATACATCTGTGAATCTAAGGAAATGGAACGAGAGAAGTAAAAATAAAATAAAAGAGTTATTAACAAATTATACTAGAACAAGTAGATAATTATATGGAAAAAAATCCCAATCCTTATATTGCAACATATATGAAAATCAATTTGACATATTTCATTGACCCAAAGACAAAAAATTAAGGCATCTAGAAATAAAATAACAGGAGAATAATGTGTCTTAAGATAGGAAAACATGACTTACACAGTATGCAAAAAAACTAATCTTTTTTTTATTTTTTTAAAGATTTTATTTATTTATTTGAGAGAGAGAATGAGAAAGAGAGAGCACGAGAGGGGGGAGGGTCAGAGGGAGAAACAGACTCCCTGCTGAGCAGGGAGCCCGATGCGGGACTTGATCCCAGGACTCCAGGATCATGACCTGAGCCGAAGGCAGTCGCTTAACCAACTGAGCCACCCAGGCGCCCGCAAAAAAACTAATCTTAAAAAAAATCAGACTTCATCAAAATGGAAAACTGCTCATTAAAAATCACTGTGAAGATGAAAAGAAAATTACCTACAGAAGAAAGTCTTGGTGGTACATGTGTGGTGATTTCTATTGAAAAAATACAAGAAAATCTTACAGTTGAAAATAGAAAAATAAGTTTAATTCTAAAAAATGAGCAAAACTTGAGCACAAAATTAATCAAAAGAGATATGTTAAGTAAGAAAATAAATGGTAGTTAGTATCTTTATTCATCAGGGAAATAAAAATTGAAAGAATAATGAGATACCATTCTACACCCTCTAGAATTTTAAAGATTAAATATGTAAGACAATTTTAAAGAGTGAAATAATCAAGCATTATGAAAGATGGGGAACAAATGGGATGTTTATATTCTGGAAAGAATGTGAATTCATACAGAACTATGGAAAACTCTTTGGAATTTTCTAAGTTAAACATACACTTAATCCACATCCCAGCAACTTCACTCCTACGTATTTACTGAACGGATATCATATTTTAGTCCAAAACAGACTGCTTATGTATATTCATACCAGCTCTACTGAAACTGCCAAAACAAATAACTCAAATGTCCAGCTTTATGACTATCAAGTCATAAGGAAACTGTAGTATATTCATACAGTGGAACACTAATTAGCAATAAAAAATAAATCCCTGATTCATCATACAGCAATAAAGATTCTCAAAAAATATTCTCAAAAACATTATGTTAATTGGAGAATCCAACCACAGAATAATACATAGTGTCATTTCTTTCATATGAACGCCCAATAAGCAAAACTAATCTCTGCTGATACAAATTTAAAGAGTGATTAACCGCTGTGGGCCAATCACAAGAGAACTGTTTGAGTGGAATGAAACGTCCTAGGTCTTGATTGGAATGTTGGTTAGGTAGGTGTACACATTAGTCAAAAATAATTGAACTGTATCTGTACAATTATCTCACCACAGAATTTTATCTCAATAAAAAACATCTATAAAAACAACCACCCCCCCTTCCATATATGTAAAGTAGTGCTAATTATAGTAATGGATACATGAAAAATATGGTAAACATATAAACCCCCTTTATGCCAACATCAAGTTCCTTGTTTTGAGGTTATGCTTTGATTTACACAGTAATGTACCTGTGGGGGAAAAAGGGTCAGGGAATATAGGTTCTCTCTGCCATCTTTCCAACTTCCTCCTAGTCTAAATATATTAAAATTAAAAATAAAAGAAATATAGAGGAAAACTGTTGAAAAATCTAAGAAGAAAGATTACATGTGCAAAGCTTTATAAGTTTAGGTATACAACACTTAGTTTAAAAATTACTAAGATATACATTAAGGGCTTATAGATTTTGACTAAGTTTTAAATTTAAAATTTATATGAAAAAAATGTGGGGGAATCTGTTAATAGCTTTCAGGAGGTAAAACTGTAATCATCAGCAAATTAGACTGGTTTAGGAAAAACAACACAACTGTGTTATCAGAATAGGAACTGTCATCCAAAAAAGGAATTTGTTGAAAAATATCTAGCATCTTGAAAAACCATTTGGGATTGCCAATCTAAAGCAGAAAGGTCAGTGCTTAACTTAAAAACAAACAAAAAATACGCCATGCACTCAAAACTGTTAGCATTTTCAAAAATTATACATTCACGTCCTCATGACCTAAACTTTCACTGGGTACCCATATATATCACTTGGTGGATGTCAGTGTTCTTTTTTTTTTTTTTTTTTTAAGATTTTACTTATTTATTTATTTGAAAGAGAGAGACAGCAAGAGAGGGAACACAAGCAGGGGGCAGTGGGAGGGGGAGAAGCAGGCTTCCCACAGAGCAGGGAGCCCGATGTGGGACTCGATCCCAGGGCCCTGAGATCATGACCCGAGCGCCGAAGGCAGACACTTCACGCCTGAGCCACCCAGGCACCCCATGCCAATGTTCTTTTGTGAGGAATCAAGGAAGGCAACATTCCTAAAATAGGAGACTATTAAAAGTGTCAAAAAGAAATAATTAAGATCTTTGTTTTTCTCCTAAGAATCAAAAACAACAATGTTGAAAACAAAAGTCCAGAAAAAGAAACTACCAAATAAATGTAACAATTTCATTGTTTACATGTAATTCTTTAGAGAATCCACACACATAAAATAAAACTTAAGTATCAGCATTTCAATCTCTCATTATATAATATACACTTTAAAAAGTGTTATTAAATAATTACTACGCATTATAAATCTCTTACCTAGAAAACATTCTTCAAAAAAAGTTCATATGCATCAAGCTTTGGTTTAAATCATTGTTTAATATCTCTACCACATATGTCAATAAGCACAAGACAAAAAAGCATTGTTTACCACAAAAACGATCACCTGACTAGTCTGAAGTTCCCTTTGGTCCCTGGAATATCTGTAGGAAACTCATCAGGTGTACTACTTCCACATGATCTATAGCATTCTGGCCGAGGACAAGTTCCATCATCAAGTTTATAAATCTGAAAGTTTCAATGAAAAGAGTGAAATGGTCAGCTGCATATTTGACAATTAATGTAAAATAATTTCTACTTGCACATCTTATATGTACCTTGGCATTAGCATATCCAAGCTTAATTGTAATATTTCTTTCCAGTTCATTTTTGAATCTGACAGTGTGAACTCCAGAAATAGCTTTTACAACCGTAGATTTTCCATGAGCAACATGACCAATTGTACCTACAAAAAAAAAAAGGAATTAATCTGTATGCAGCCAATTACACCAAATATTTTGGTGTATCTAGAGAAACCAAATACATAACTCATTGTAAATATGCCAATCTACTAGCAATAATGAATTTTTTCCTTCCAGATACACTTTCTACACAAAACTTTTGTAAATAAGACCAAAGAGAAGTTTCCAAATACTTGCCCAGCTTATGTACAAACACACTCAGGGTGTAACATAAGCTGTTGAGTGTATTACTGATCTGGAAAAAAATAACCGCTTGAAATAAAATTACTAAAAAATAAACAAAACTTTGTATACTTAGAAACTTACCAATATTTTGAGTGAGGTAATTATGCATGAAAATATGATATTAAAAAAAGAATCCATGACCATCAGAAAATATTGTTTAATTATGGTAATTAAATATACTTTAGAGTGGTATAATGTTTTTTTAGTTTTTCATAACTATGGGTCTTAATAAGTTTTAGTACTTGTAGAGACCCTACAATATCCAAATTTTACACTCAATCAAGTAACTTGTCTTGTAAATTAGGAAGCTGCAATTAAGAAAAATATTTACTTAATAATCATTTATATACTAAGACTTTTAGAAGACCTAAGAATAATCCTATGTTTATCAGCATTTTAGGGCTTCCTTAACTTTTGGTGTATGTAAACTGTATTACAGCTTCATCCTGAGAATATACTGTTTTTTCATGAACCTATGTCTTTTTTTAAAAATACTTTTCCGTTTTTGTTTTTTAAGATTTTATTTATTTGAGCGAGAGAGAGAAAGAAAGGGAAGAGCACAGAGGGAGAGGGAAAAGGAGACTCCTCTGAGCAGAGAGCCCGACGTGGGGCTGGATCCCAGGACCCTGAGATCATGTACTGAAGGGCAGATGCTTAGCTGACTGAGCCACCCAGTTGTCCCCATCTATGTCTTTTCATAACACTTCCTCCTCAAGTCAGGAATGAAGATAATTCACTGTTTTAAAAGAACTCTACGGGGTTTGTTCATGGCTTAAATCTATTCCCTATATATGAATCCTTCCGTAATTCAGTTACTTGTACAAAAGATTAAAAAGTATTATCAGAGAGCAGCCACCTCAGGACTTCAGAAGTTGAATACTATATGCAGTTACTTTGCTTACCTATGTTAATTGTGGCTTGTCTGCTGATAACTTCCTGTGAGAGTGGGGTCAACTTGGTAACATCCTGTAATGAAACATTTTATTTTTAGAAAAGACTTTATTTGACAGAGAAATTTGAGAGCACAAGTAGGCAGAGTAGCAGGCAGCGGGAGGGAGAAGCAGGCTTCCTGCTGAGCAGGGAGCCCGACGCGGGGCTCGATCCCAGGACCCTGGGATCATGACCTGAGCCGAAGGCAGACGCTTAAGGACTGAGCCACCCAGGCGCCCCTGTAATGAAACATTTTAAACTACGACCCGTAATACAAACCACGACTGATTTTGCTTTTTATTCATACAGTTCGGCACCATCAATTCAACTTCCTACTGCTTACAAAAAAAAAAGCACCTTTACTGTAAAAGCTGTCTTTACTCCAGAAACAGAATGACAAATCTAATAAATACTAAAAGCGTTTATGCTGAGAGACTGCGACCTGCACTGTAGATCTGAAAAGGGAAGGCCCCAAATTTTAGGAGGCAGCAGAATGGAGAGTATAAACGGTCCTTCCCCAGACCTATAAAGGTGCAAACTTTAATCTGTTTAATATATGTTTTTCTCAGACCTTCAGATAAAAATTTTAGTGAAATTTAACAGCACGATTTTTTAGGATAATCCTCAGGGGTCTTGAGTTGCCCACGACCTCACATGTGGTCTCGAAGACTAGTGAAAGCGGAGACTGCAGCGCAAGCGCGGCGTACTGCGTCTGACCGCAGGGTTTTCCTCCTAAACCAGGGTCCTGACAATTCAACACTGTGTCGTCTGATTGACTGCTGGGAAGGTGGGTTATCTCGACCTGAGCTCACTCCACATCTTGGCAGAACGAAACCTTACCAATGTGGCGAGATCCTGACGAGAAAGATGCGGTTGCCCAAGAGTCACTCCAGCCTCACCGCCCGCCATCTTACTTCGAGGAAAAGGAAACCACCCCGACAGTTCTCGGACCAAGGCAGGTCCCCTTGTGCCGGAGAAGCAGAGACCGGAAGACCGACCAGGGCCACGCCTGACACAATAGAATGGCTGGTGCAATAGGGGCCTCCTGCTTGGGCTTCTTTCCGTCTACGTTTACATACCGTTTGCCGGCAGACTGACTAAAAAATAAGAGCAAAGTTTCGGGATCTGTCCGTCGCATATATGAAGGATATTTGTTCAGGCAACGCTGAAGGCAACCCCACAAAGTCCTGCATACGTCGTCACTCCGGCCAGTTGAGTGATGCAATTGACACGGACACTGGCCATTTCCGCTTCCTATGGGGGAGGTCAGGAACCTGGGACTCTTCTTTGGGGTATGATCGTGAACAGGAAGTTTCTTTCCTAAATCCGTAATTTAAAAAGGTGAGATGGTTTCAGGCCTGCTTTCCTCCATCTGGGTGCTTGGCCAGAAGAGTGCGGCGCAGACCTAGTAAACGCCCAAGGAGCTACTCCTACTTTGGCGTGTGGCAGTAGGACGATGTGTAAGGAAGTTTCAGTGTAGGGCTCAGGGACCCAGGGATGGCAAAACCAAAGTCCCTAGTTTCTTTTCAGATTTCTAGGTAAATGTTCATGACGTCCTATCACTGCATTCAATGCATTTAGCATAAGTATCATGGAGAGCCCGAATGTTTGTAAAAAGCAGATTCAAGAAAGTCACTTTTTTAGCGGGTATTACCAATAACTCGATATATTTTTCTTAAATTTAGCTCTACTTAATTCATCGCATTCTTAAGACGTGAAAATACTTGGAAAGTTGCTTTACCTGGATGTCCAAGTTGAGTTTGATATTAGTATTCCAGCATTTTTGCACCCTTTCGTACAAAAAAAATACTTGGAGGAGGCCAGAATTGACTTACCTAAGGCTCTTCACTGTTCTCTTTAAGCAGAGGTCCCAAGATTATTAGGTGATCACTGCTTTTAAAGAATTTAATTTTAGAACTGTTTTGCAACCAAAGTAGATCCTGCTTCTTGCTGAGTTATAGACAGACTACATCAGGTGAAGTTGCCCTGACAGTCACCTTTGCTTCCCTGAACGAGGGTAAGCAGGCTCTTTTATTAGGTCTTGAGAAGAATATTCAGAGAGATTTAACATTATAATTGTTCTTGGAAGTTGAACAATCTTTTTAGGATTTCTGAAATAAAGTTTTATTTGTGCCCAACTTAGGACAGCTGCCCAGGAAACTCCATAAAGAAGAAAATGCTCTTGAGAAGGAACATTTTGTATAAGGTTACATACACTTTATACATAAAAGTTTAAAAGTTGTTAGGCAAAGAAGATTCCAGATAGTTTCAAACCTTATCTTAAGTTTGTAGTATATGCATCACTGTATGACATTAGTCTTAAGTAAACCAGGTTGGTTTCCTTTTTCATATCTTTGTGTTCAGAATGGTCCTTTTTGCCTACTTCCTTTAATGAAGCAGGTGTGCAGTGGTGCTCAGAGCAAAAATAGAGCCCAGGCTTTGAGGTTTTGCTGAGCTATTCTAACTTTGGTAAACGTTACAGTATAACTTCCCTTGGATCCCAGGAGCAGGGTTCACAAATGTTCAAAGTTGGAAATTTCCTTTATTTTATCATTTCCCCCTTTGATCAATAATCTTTCCTCAAAAAGCATTAGTAATCAATTATATGTTTTATGTCCCTTAGTGCCAGGGTGACTGGCTTGTCTGCCCTGTGTCCATCAAGTTCTTGTTGTATATTTATTATTTATTTATTTATTTATTTATTTATTTATTTATTTATTTATTTATTTATTTAATCTAAAGCTCATTGTTGGGGATCTTACTGGAATGTAAATGGTGGGAAGCTTAAAAATGATACATGTTTTCTATTAGGTCTAACTGACAAGCAAAGATAGTACATGTGCTTGGTTTAGATTGTAGAGTTTTACATTTGATATAACAAAGATACATGGACAGTAAAATTACAATAAATACAATTTGAAGGAATGTGATGTTAGAATAGACTTAGAGAAAAATCCAAAAAATCTTTTATATTCATCTTGATAAAAGGGTAGGGACATTCATGATTATTCATGAGATAAGATGGAGTGTGCATATTGAGTAAACATATACATAACATACCTTTCATGTTTATATTAGGGTGGAGTCTTAATATCAAAATGAGGCTAAATTCAGCCCCTGTCGTCAGGAGGTTATTTTAGGATAAGGAGAGGGCTATGGGTATGCTCTGAGGGCTGCTCTTAAGTTGGGTGGGGTCTTGGGCTTGTTATCTGTTGTGTATAGGTCTTTGCTAGTTAATAGGCTGGAACCACATCCATTGATCTTGAGTCCAGGCTTCTGCAGAGACAGCTAGTGGGTTTGTTAGTGGGATGTGAAAAGACACAATAGCTGATACGGGGCAATGGTTCTTTGAAAAACAAGCTTTAAACTTTCTGCTAGTTTCTGATGGGATGTGGAGCAAACGGAGCAAACAGTTAAAGAATTCTTGACATGTTTTTGGTGCAAAAACGTTTTTGTTGAAGCATGGGAATAGGACCCATGGGCAGAAAGAGCTGCACTGGGATTATGAGGAGTGACTTTAATTAGTGGGGAGTTAATAAGGATAGCGTTAAGTCCCTGAGGAATTTGGAAGCAAGGTATCCTAAGACTTTGAGGGGCTAGCTGCTGTTAAGATAAAAACAGTAAAACATTAGTCATTAAGATCCTTCAGGAGTATGTCAGTGGGCTGTATGTTTGAAAGATGATTGCTAACATATTCATGGGTGAAGGGGTAGAGATAGAGTTTCTAAAAACTCTTTTGCGATTGTCATGTGTTAAGGAAGACTTACAGGGTCCTGGAGATCTGGCTATTATCAAGCTAAGGTTTGCTTTTTGCCTCTAGCAAAGCATTAACTTTAAGGGCTTTGTGAGCTCCTTGAGGAGGGTCATACTTCTCTGTCTCAGTATTTACCAATGGGCTGCCAGTTGTAAGGAAATATAATTTTATCTACATTTCTTTTGCCTTTGTTCTCCTTATCAGTTTCAACCTCATTAACCTTAGGGGCACAGTTCTAATTCTCCCCTGAGTTATGATCATCTTCTTAATCTTGAGGAACTGGGGTGATTACTACTTTGGCTACTTCCTGTTGAAATGGGGCGCAGTTTTGGAGTTTGACTATTCTCTCTTGACCTTATGTAAGTTGTTCCATATCTTGTGAACCCAGCTTAGTGTAGTTTAGTTAAAACGTAGTCTTATTTTAGGAAGTGGTCCTGCAGGCAGGCTTTCTAAGTTAGGCCTATGTTGTGTAAGCAATCAGGTAATTAATATGAATGGACACAGCAGAAACAAAAGAAAAACACAAGTTAATGGTTGGAGCGAATTATAAACCCATTGTGTGAATGCCTAGTGCTGCCAGCAAGAAGATTACTGGCTGTCAGGCTCCAAGCATCCTCAGATGGAGTGGGAGCAGGCAGCAGCAATGTGATGGGTTTCTCTGGTTTGTAGTTATTTCTCTGGTAATCCCTTTAAGTGGCCCATAGAGCAAGAGTCCTGAAGATTGTTTATACATGAGCTATTGTGGCAATTTCTCTGAAGTTTACCTCATGTTGTCCAGCTTCACTCTGCAGGGCTTCTGAAAAAAGGCATTTTTAGTTCTTAATGATCCCATGTCAAGAGAATGGGAGCAAATTGGAAACCTTAGTTTGGAGAGTTGCAGCCAGATATTTGAGGAAATCAGAAGAATTCAAGATCCAGACCAATTTTATAGGCAAACAAGAAACAAAGGTAATTCATCAGAACTAGACTCTAACATCTACAAAGGTATGTAACTGAAACTTTTTTTTTTTTTTTTAAAGCATGAACTTTATTCTCTTTCCAAAAAGCTAGGGGTATCACAGTCAGTCCTTAGCCCTGAGACTTAGGCCTGTGGGGTTGGGGCTGAATGCAGCAGTCTGTATGTTCATGCCCTAGTGTTGGTGGATATATGTGTATGGCCAACACAGGGCCAGCTGGCTTAGGTGCCTTGTGTTACATAGCGATTTGGCTAGGGTTCCAGCAATGTCCTGGACAGCTGGCTTTCCTAGGGAGGGATGGTGGGAATATGTTGGAGGGTCCCTAGTGCAGGTAACCTTGCACTGGCTCCCGCTGAGCACAGGGTGGCTGGCATTGGGAGTTTCAAGAGGAGCACCAGGGCTATAGCCAGGCATGTTAAGCATTGGAGTCTGGCTCCTGAGCCCTGTTGCGGTCTCTAGGCCTTGGACTCTAGGGAGAAGGCTGGGTTACTGTAATTGGGGTGGCTCTTTGAGTTTGGTCATCTTGACAGCCTCTTCATTGGAGGGTGGCACTTTGGGATATACAGGCTGTAGGCAGTAAGAGGTGTTGGAGTTATGGTCCAGGTCCCTAACACGTAGGGGCAGCACATGTGCAGTAGGTACTGCATGGAACTACAGGAAGCTACAGTGCTGTGCATGGTGCTGTTATGGTCCATACAGCTGACTATCAGGTAGCAAGGCTGAGGTGCTGGTGACAGGTGTGGCTGGGTGTGTGTCCACTTCTGTAGACAGCAGAGTTAGACATAGCTGGCTGTGATCCTGCACAGCAGTAGCAGGACAGCAAGTAAGATAAGCCCCTTATGCAACATGCTGTTCCGTGGTCCTGGGATCGGTACAGATCTGAGCAGTTGCAGCTGCCATCAGAGAAGCCAACTGCAATGATTGCAGCAGTGGCAGAAGTGGTGGTAGCAGTACAAGACTATGGTTTGTGGGTACTTCCTTCCTCTGTGTGTATTAGGCAGACTGCAAATTGATTTCTTTCTAAAATCATCCTCATTTCTGGTGCACCTGGGTGGTTCATTCAGTTGAGGATCTGACTCTTGAATTCAGACTCAGATTGTGATCTCATGGTTGTGAGATTCAGCACCTGTCTCAGGCTCTGTGCTCAACAGAGAGTATGCTTCCTCTTCCATCTGCCTCTGCCCCTTTCCCTTGCAAGTGCTGTCTTTCTCCCTCGAATCAATCAATCAATCTTTTAAAAATAAATAAACTCATCCCCATTTCTGTCAAAGATACCCAAATTAGGACTAATTTGTAAAACAACCCAAGTTTTAACAAACTTGCCCTAAATATTTATATAAATGCAATAGGAATAGTGATTGATCGTACAAGCTTTCTAAAACATGCTTTGCTGGAACTTTTAATAAGTAACCTTAGTTTTAACTTTTAGTAGCCTCTCAGAAGGCCAGAAGCCAAGCCAAATACTTGTCATCAGAGTTGTCAGTAGTACCTGTAAATTTGGGTGAATTTCTTTCTTCTCAAGGTCCCCAAAATACCCTGAGGTTCCTGCACCTGCCAGGAAGTGACATACTTTACTCACCTAGTGAGGCTGCTAGGAACTCTGTAAGCAAGATATCAGGCCAACAGTTCCAAGGGGCTTTATTGTCTCTATAAATTCAACTTCCCTTAAAGCTGTTTGGTCATATCTGAATCTATGCATGTCTCTTAAATAAGGCATTCCAGTGAAAGCCATGATAATATGACCACTGTTCCCAATGGTGTCCTGTTAAAAGGAGAACAGATTCTTATTGAACTTATGCCCATAACTATGATTGCCTTGAAAGATTACTCACTGAAAGTTTCTGAATTCTGGAGAATTCAAATAAGGAGAAAACATAAATATTTCAAATTGTTTACAAAGGAATATTTTGTCAAATTTCTGAAAGTGTTAGCGTCTTAAGAAAAAAGATTTCTTTAAATCTGAAGAGAAGGGTCACCTGGGTGGCTCACTTGGTTAAGCAGTCTACTCTTGATTTCTGCTCAAGTCATTATCTCGGGGTCTTGAGTTCTGGCACTGCCCTCAGCCGGGATTCTGTTTCTCTCCCTTTTTCTCTCTGTCTGTCCCTCATCCCACTCCCTCACTCTCTCTCTAAAATAAATAAATAACCCTTAAAAAATATTTTATTTATTTATTTCACACAGACGGAGCACAACCAGGGGGGTTGGGAGGGGGGAGAGGCAGGCAGAAGGAGAAGCAGGCTCCCCGCTGAGCAAGGAGCCTGATATGAGACTTGATCCCAGGACCATAAGCAGATGCTTAACCGGCTGAACTACCCAGGTGTCCCAATAAGTAAATAAATCTTTAAAAAGTCTGAAAGAGCAAACAATCACCCATGTTTCAAACATGAGTCATAAAACCTATAATCATTGTTTTTAAGCCGTTTAGTCGCATGTAATTAATTCTTGTTCTGTTTGAGTGCAGTTTTTCCAGTAGTTCCAGAAATTCTCACCAAGTTTAGTTTTATGATCTTAAAGATAATTGAAAACCTGTTATGTATGCAAAATGATCAAATCTTTTAGAATCTCTAAAAGTAAGAATGAGAATTTTATTCAAGCCCAAGTTAGGAAAGCTGCCCAGGAAATTCAGAGGGAACAAAGCTCCAGAGAATGAACAGTTTTTATGGGGTTATAAACTTTTACATCTTGTGAAAGCTCAAAAAAATACAGATTAGCATATAGGCAGGGATCTTCAGTTTTGTTATAAAGGAATGCAGGCAATAGGAGTCCTAACAGATAAAAGGAAAAGATGGTTTTTCTTTAAGCTACTCATTCACGAAGCAGGTGTACAATGCATCTGTGGTGGGCCAAAATCAGGATCTTGGTTTGAATAAAGTTTATGTACAGTCATGTTAACTTAGAAGGAAATCTAAAATGGCTCCCCTTGTATATCAGAACTATAGAGAGGTTCTTTTGTTGTTGTTGTTGTTGTTGTTTTCCTCAGCAGTAACCAATTGTGAACTGTCACATCAGAATTCTTAGGATTGTCAAATATATGATTATATTTAATAATTTGTAGAAACATGTCTTTTCATAGTACAAATTTCAATAAAATATAAAACACATTTGCTAGCATGCCGAAATTTATCTTTAGTTTCTTTGTAATAAGACAAAGACAGACAAAGCTATGTTTAGTAATTAACTAAATGTTTCAGTATTTTATCTTACTTGGAAAAGACTTAGATGTCCAATGAACTTAACCCAATTGAGATCTTAACTTAGTAAAGCTTCAAGGTTTCAGGTTAACAAAGATTTTGGAAGCTATTTAAAAGTAACCTTTCATTTCTCTTTGCTCTTAACTATTACTCATGAATGACACAGACAAAATCAGTCATTATTTTTAAGTGATCTTTTTTCACAAATTGCAACAGAGGTAACCTGAGCTTATTTGACCTGTCCTAAACCTTGGTAGAATAAGTTTTATAGTTAATGCTGATAACACTAAAGACATGTCTATTTAATTAAACCAACAATCTTCAATTTTAATTTATCAAAGATTATCTCAGTTCACATGAACATGAAAAATATTTGGGCCAGTTCGCATTTTTCTGACTTTATCATGCCCATTTTTTATAAGTGCTTGCCTTTAAACCAAATAAATAGAGCCCCTTTACAAATTAATTTTAGCACTATCACCCAGAGGTAGAGAAAATATCTCACATTTCTTACATATACAGAGAACATATATACAAACAGGTTACAAACAAAATCTACCTTTCCTTTCACTAATATTTGTGGAGGGGACATTAAAGACCTAATCCCTTTTTTTAAGAGAAATCTAATCACAAGGTAGCATTATAATTTATGGATCCATTAATTAGTTATTTTCCATTTTTAAATTAGAATACGGCCAGTTTTACCCAAAGATACCAAAAGTTGCAGCAGCCCGGAGGGTCTCTGTGAGCATTGATTCCTCCTCAAAAGTTTGCTTCATTGACTGAACCAAATGGCTCCAGTGGGAGCTGTTTGGATTTTAAAGCACAATTCTCCATTCCTTTAGTTTCATCTTGGGAATAAGCTTTCAGCAAAATCTAAGGGTGTGGTGAATGTAGAGGGTGCTTTTAGTGTCACTTCCAAATGGTTGTGCTATACTCCCTTATGTGTCTCAGTTTCTCCCAGTAAGGTCTGAGACCATCAAGGGGGTTCAGAGCACTGGACTCTATCAATCCTTATGTGAGTGTGTCCCTATACAAGCCAATTTTTAATTACATTGAAAGGTGGGGAATTCTGTGGAAGCATTATATGTTTTGAGGAGTATCCTCAGACACTTTTGTAGGCTTTTAGTTACCTGAAAATACTGTTTGACCAGAAGGAGCAGATCCAGGCACACCTGGGTGGCTCAGTAGGTTAAACGTCTGCCTTCAGCTCAGGTCGTGATCTCAGGGTCCTGGGATCAAGTCCTGTATCAGTCTCCCTGCTCAGTGGGGAGTCTTCCCCTCCCTCTCCCTCTGCCAACAGCTTCCCCTGATCTTGCGCTCTCTCTCTCTCTCTGTAATAAATAAATATATGTTTTTTTGAGATAGAAGATTTAAGTAAGCTGAAAGCAGATGCTTAACCGACTGAGCCACCCAGGCGCCCAATAAAATCTTTTTTTTTTTTTAAAGGAGTAGATCCATTCTCTTCAGAGCTGAATGATTCAGTTTCTCATATTTCCAGCCAGAAAATTTATTTAAGCCTTATATCCATAACATAAATTAGTATAATGCAAATTAAAACAATCAACCTGTCAGGGCACCTGGGTGGCTCAGTTGGTTAAGCATCTGCCTTCAGCTTAGGTCATGGTCCCAGGGTCTTGGGATCTAGCCCCACATCAGGCTCCCTGCTCAGCGGGGAGCCTGCTTCTTCCTCTCCCACTCTTCCTGCTTGTGTTCCCTCACTCACTGTCTCTCTGTCAAATAAGTAAATAAAATCTTTAAAAAAAAACTAACCCATCAACTCCAATCCTTCTATGTTATACTAGAGAATATTGCTAATAACCAGCACACCTTGAATAAAAGTCAGGACCTCCAACTCAAATTGAAAAGGTCCAGATATCAGGAGAATGCACCAGATACACCTGTAAGATACTGAGAACTTGGAGGGTCACAGAAGACCCATGCTGGTACTGGGCACAGAGTTCCAGATGACCCACAGGTGATCTCAGGTGAGTTGCTCTGAAATCCTGATGACTATGCCAAGAAATGTCAACACAAAATGAACAAGTATTTTAGAATTTCTAAAGGAAATAAAGTTTTATTTGAACTCAAGTTAGGACAGCTGCCCGATACACAATTTCAAAAAGAGAGGAAAGTGCCCTTGCAAAGTAACATTTGGTATAGGGTTATATACATTTTTTACATAAAAATTGAAAAGTTGTTTGACAAAGGACATTTCAGCTTACCAAGTTTCTAGTATATGCAGGGCTCTATGACTTTAATCTTTTGGGATCTAGGAAGGTGTTTTCCTTCTTCATGTTTGGAAAGCTTTTTGTTATTTTTTTTAACAAAGCAGATATACACTGTATGCTCAGGGCAGAAGTAGAGCCCATGTTTTCAGGTTTTGCCAAGTCATTTTTACCCTGGGAAACAAAATATAGCTTCCATCCCTGGGAGCCAGCAGCAGGGCCCACAAACATTAAAAGTTCAACATTTCCTTTATTTTGTGGTACTGAAACTGAGTTAACTGTTGGGGCACATTTTGATACATCTGCACAGACTCAGCAATTCATTAGTTGCCAAAAGATGAAATTGAGATGTAGAAGCTTCTAGGAGTTTTCTGAGTTCAGGAGGTCATTCTTAAGTTTAGGAGGTGTTGTTAAGGGGGTCAGTCCTGAGTTTAGGGGACCAAGGGGTCTCCAGAATGATAGAACCATAAATAACCATGGAGACTAAATACAATTCTGTATCATTAATTACAGTCCCAACACTAAAGTTGTACTTCTGATAACAGCAATTACTAAAGGCTCTTTCTACATTTCTTTCTTCTTACAAGTAGTATGTAAAAGCTTTTCAGTGCCACAACTCCTTTCAGCTCTAAGAAACTCACATTTAGGATGTGTATGTGCATGTGTGGATATATATATGTACACATGTACTTGGTTTGTCACTTAAGTTTTCCTAAGTATAATGTTACCTCTAATTGTAGAGAGTACAAAGTGATTTCATTTGAATTTGTTCTTTTTACTTTATTTACAGACATTGTCCACATTGTTTCAAAATAAATATTCAGTTAAAATGGTAACATTCTTTTCTTTTCTTTTTTTTTAGTAATAGTTGATATTAAGTAACTTATAGTATCTTTCTAGCTTTTGGCATTATCTGATCTTGTCTGCACATTCATTGTCTGATCTTGTCTGTCTCTATTTTCTAGGATTACTCCCTAAATTTGATGTAAGCCAAGACCCATTCCTTATATTTTTTTGTGTCCAGCCTTTGGCAGTCTCTTCTGTATCTTGGTAAATCCCAAAGGTGTATATCTCCAGCCTTGATATTTTGACTGATTTATCCAAATGCCTACTCTACAGGTCCACTTAGATATTTAATACATATCTCATTCTTGACTTACCCCAAACTGAGTGCCTGATTTCCCTTGCCTCCTCAGTTCTGTTCCTCTTGCAGTCTTCTTCATCTTGGGAAATGACAGCTCCATCCTTCCAGTTGGTCAGTCAGAAACTTTGCTCTCATCCTTGAGTTCTTCCTTCCCTTCTACTTTCATCTGGGAAATACTGATGGCTCTATCTTCAGAATATTAATGAAGTCAAACCACTTCTCACTTTCTCCACTGTATACAGTCACTTTTGCCTCGTGTTGATTGTTGCCATAGCATCTCTACCCTCTTCTTGCTTCCATCTTTGTCTAAATTCCATTATTAAGGAATTAGTGGCCTCAGTTCCTCAGAGACATCAGTTCCTTGTAATGTGGTTGACATGAAGCTGTTTTATGAGGTTTGCTTACCAACTAATGTCTTAATGATTAAACTGTGTAGTACTCTGTGCATTTAGGATTAAAAAGATTTTGTTATGCATGATATCATATGTACCACTGCCTGAGTGGTAATGTCTTTTCAAATCAAGAGCTCCTATTAACACAACAAAGTTGTGTTATATTCAACACATAACAAGAGCTGACTTCCCACAGAGAGATTGAGAAACAAAACAAGATAGAAATCGTAGTCTTTGTGTCCTAATTTCAGAAAGGACATCCCATCACTATTACTACATTCTGTTTGTAACAAGATGGTCATAGCCCCAGTATACTCAGAGGAAGTAAATGATTAAAAAATTTGAATATCATGAAGTAGGGACAATTGAATATCATGAAGTAGGGACAATATCACGAAGTAGGGCTATTTACAGGCTACTTATTTAGAGGTAAGCACTGTAAAAACTGTCCCTACAAGTACTTTATTAAAAGCCCTATACTAAGAGATTTAATCAGTCTTTAACATGGCTTCTAGCAGTCTGCATTGCTGGGACAACTCAGTGCCTTTTTAAGTTCCTGTCTAGAAAGTTCAAGGCTGTCAAAAGAATTTAGCATTTGTTCTAGCCAGTACCTGAGAATAGATCCCTGACTTTTTCTTAGAGGAGTCACTGAAAAAGAGTTTATATATAATTCTGAATCCTTCCTTTGATTTTAAAAAAATGTTTAAATTTTATTATATATTTTTTGTGTGTGCATTTGACATCTAATGTTACATTAGTTTTGGGTGTACAGTAATGATTTGAAAAGTCTGTGTGTACGCTGTGCTTACCACAAGTGTAGCTACCATCTTCACCCTACAACATTTTTACAACACCATCAACTGTATTACTTGTGCTGTACCTTTCATTCCTATAACTTCTTGATTCATAACTGTAAGTGTTTTAGGATTTGTTTTCCTTCAGTACCTGGGTTCTTGGTCACGCCGCTTTGAGGAAGGAAGAGGTAGACCAGACGAAGAGTGCTGGGCAGCAGGGCAAAGTTATTGAGCCAGAGTACAAAGCTCCCCGAGAGTGAGGGGATCTGAGAGGGTTGCCACCAGACTTTCTAAGTCTAAGGGTCTTTATGGGCTTGTTGATGGGCTATTTTAATATGATTAAGACCCTCCATATGCCCGTTATCCAATCAGGTTTTTGTCCACGTGCTCATCTACATATCAGGTAGCTGTTTACATGGGTAAGGGTGGAGGGCTCCTTTCCAGGTGGTATAAAATCCTTTTGAGAGTGGTTTCCTTTTAGGGCAGGGACCTTGTCCCCACCTGCCCTTCTTCTAAGTATCCTTCATTAGAAGGCTGTGTGCTCAACCCCCACCATCCCCTTTGGTAACCACCAGTTCTCTGTATATTTTAGTCTGATTCTGCTTTGTTTTTTTGGTTTAATCACATACCATAGGATTTCACTTTTAGGGGAATCTTAAAAAAAAAAATGTCCCTTTGCAATGTACTTGCATCTCCAACCCAGGAGTGTCTTTCACAAGAAAGTCATGCCTTTGAAATGTAATTATCAGAAGTAAGATCTTTGTCTCCCATACTCTGTGGGAGGACAGAATCCTAATTTTAATAATTGCCAGCTACCACACAACACGATCTTAATCACATTTACAACTTTGTAATTTTTCACTTTCCTTAGTCTGCCTTAGTTTGTTTGCAGTTGTTCCCCTCCCCAGTTCTGTCATTTTGTCTTTAAAATGTGTAGTGATGTCTACACAAATCAGAATGAAGATGAACTGTTTCTCCTGTCAGTGCTTACTGAATTAAGTCTGTTTTCTCAGCTTTAAGATCCACATTTGTCCTTTACAGAGGCATTCATAAGTATTTGGAATGAACAAGTAAATTATCATAGTAGATTACAAATTAACAATTTATATAATTAAATTCCAATATGAATAAATGATGCAACAAGTTACAGAAGAATAATATATTAATCGGTATAATTCATACAATGAAAGCCAACAAAGTGAAAGGACTGTCACACACTATATTCAGTGGCCTTCTTGATCTTTTGTTCTTCCTCTTGTCTCTTCTGCAGTCCTATCTATATTCTACTATCTCCCCTACTACTGGAATACACTTGTCCAGCTATACCCTTTTCTCAGTCTTTTTCCTCCGGCATCCCTTTGCACTGAATTTATAGATCATCACCTGCAAGCAGCAGTCTTTGACTCTTCAAAGGCTGAGTTAAGCCCCCTTCTTTGAACTTGTTCTTGTGCCCCCCAAGTTCTCTAAGCCTGTTACAATATGTGGGAGACAATACATCTACACATGAATGTTTCTGAATCCCTTGCAGGTAGGACAGGTGAAGTAATTATTCTAACAACTGCCAGCACATACTTGTTTGTTGGACCCTAAAGGTAAATATGAAAGTTAGTCTGTGATCAACTTTCCAGGCAGATCCACTCTGTAACTATCTTTGACCAAGTAGCTGTCTTAATTAGCAGTTTATTTCCCTTAGATTAACTCCATTCATTGTTTACCCAATACAAGTGGAAATATTTTAGATATACGGTTTTTAAGCAAATAGCTCTCTTGTGAAATGTAGTCTTTGCCTTCCTCTCTCTCTCTTTTTTTTACACAAATGTTTAAATATCTTTTGTGTGTTTTTAAAATCTCGAGTCTGAGAATTTCTGCTTTTGGGCGCTTTATATTTAATTATTGATAAATGTAAATTAACATATGCCATTATATCTCATTTCTTCATTTCCTTGTTCTTTTTTTATTTCCTTAGGTCACTTCAAAACTATAATTGAGAGAATCTTGTGAATTTTTCATTTTACTTACTGAAATGCCCAACTCAAAAATACCTCCTTGGCTGTACTTCTTTGTTGATATTCTTTATTTGATGAGCAACTGCTAATATTCCTTAAATCTTTAACTTGATCTCCTTTGCTTCTTTGAACATATTTATAAAAACTGGTTTTAAGTTTTTGTCAACTAACTTAATCATCTGGATCCTCAAAGACATACTCCAGTGTAAACCATAGGCTTATCATTATAAACTCTGAATAAATTAAAAGGATGTAAAAAATATTTTTTCTTTTTATTTATTTGAGACAGAGAGAGCGAGAGACAGGGAGCAGGAAGAGGGAGAGGGAGAAGCTGACACCCTGCTGGGATGCTGGGCTCATGACCTGAGCAGAAGGCAGATGCTCAACTGGCAGAGCAACCCTGGCATCCCTATTTTTTAATTGAATAATAGAAGGAACTTTGCTAAACAATGCCTTTCTAAATAATCTATGAGTAACAACAACAACAACAAATCACATGAGGAAATTAGAAATTGTTTTGAATGGAATGAAAATGAAAACACTTGTCAGTAGTGCCTGGGTGGCTCAGTCAGCTAAGTGTCTGACTTTTTTTTTTTTTTAATTTTATTTATTTATTTGACAGAATGAGAGAGCACAAGAAGGGGGAGCAGCAGTGGGAGAGGGAGAAACAGGCTTCTCGATGAGTAGGGAGCCTGATGTGGGGGATCCCAGGACCCTGAGATCATGACCTGAGCTGAAGGCAGACATTCAGTGAGTGAGCCACCCAGGCACCGCATAGGTATCTGACTCTTGATTTCAGCTCAGATCATAATTTCAGGGTTCTGGGATCGAGTCCCTGTTGGGCTCCCTGCTCATTGTGGAGTCTGCTTCAGATTCTCCTCCTCTCCTCTCCCCCTCCTCCTGCTCCGCACATGCATACACTCTTTTTTTTTTTTCACACTCTTTCTAAAATAATCTTTTTTTAATGTGTCAGTATTTTTTATTTATAGGGTGCAGGTGGACTTTTCATCCCTGTCACTTATTTATTTTATAACTGGGAATTTGTTCTTAATCACCTTCACTTACTTTACCCAACCCCTCAGCCCATTCCCTCTGGCAACCATCAGTTCTCTGTATAAGTCTACTTGTTTTTCTTCTTTTGTTTTTTGATTTCACATGTAGGTGAAAATATATAGTATTTGTCTTTCTCTATCTAGTAGTTTCCCTCTGGACTCACACTTCAACTAGTACCTAAGCCTCCAGTCCCCAGCCTCCTAGCCTATCCCATCTCATTTGAACTTTGCAAGCCACCATAACTTCATGAACCCATTTCTTAAATCTCTCTAAATATACATATGTATAAAATGTATGTGTACATATTTTTTAAAAACAGAAAGGATTCCAACTAATATCCTTCCTAAAATAGATGTGAAAATCCTATCAAAACACATGCAAAGCAAACCTAGAAACATATAAAAAGGATTGTATATCACAAAGAAATGTGCTATATGTATATGGTAGGAATGCAAGGTTTATCAAACCTATGAAAATCAATGTAACACACAAAGTTAATAGAATAAATGAAAAGAGTCCTACAAGTTCATCTGTATGTACATACACATTAAAAAAAAGCATTTAACAAAATCCAACGACTTACATGGTAAAATACTCAAACTAGGAATAAAGGGGAAGTTCCTTAACCTGATAGACGGTATCTATGGAAATGACACACCTACTCCATACTTAGACTACTAAGTGGGTCCTTTCTCCCAAGATCGTGAACAAGAGAAGGATGCCTATTTCCATTACTGCTATTTAATGTGCTAAAAGTTCTAGCAAGGATAATTATGGCAGAGAAAGAATAAAAGGCATTCAGATTGGGAAGGAGGTTAAAAAATCATCTCTCCTCTTTTAAGATTATATTTGTCAGAGACGGAGAGCACAAACAGGGGGGAAGTGGCAGAGGGAGAAGCAGGCTTCCCGCCGAGCAGGGAGCCCTAAGTGGGACTTGGTCCCAGGACCCTGGGATCATGACTTGAGTCGAAGGCAGACACTTAATGACTGAGCCACCCAGGTGTCCCTAAAAAACCATCTCTATTTACCAATTATCTGACCTTAAGTGGAAAATCATAAGGAATTCATTTGCAGAAAACTGAGAGCTAATATATGACCTAATAAAAAAATGACTTTGGTGAGGTTACAAAAGGTACAAATATCTTTTGTATTTATATGTACTAGCAATAAATCCAAAAATGAAGTTTAAAATTTTTTTCATTTACAAGAGCATCAAAAAATAAAATCCTTGAAAAAATTCAGAGACATTCAAGACTTGGACTTTAAAAACTATAAAACATGAAAGAAATTTATCATGATCCAAATACGCCGAGAAAGGTAAACCCTCTTACCCTGGGGTGGGAATGCAAACTGGAGCAGCCACCCTGGAAAACAGTATGGAGGTTCCTCAAGACATTAAAAATAGAGCTACCCTATGACCCAGCAATTGTACTACTAGGTATTTACCCGAAGGATATAAAAATGCTGATTTGAAGGGATACATGCACCCAGATATTTATAGCATTATTAACAATAGCCAGACAATGGGAGCAGCCAAGATGTCCATCAACTGATGACTGGATAAAGAAGATGTGATGTGTGTGTATGTGTATGTATATATATATGTGTGTGTATACATATCTATAATGGAATATTAGCCATAAAAAATGAAATTTTGCCATTTGCAATGATGTGGATGGAGCTAGAAAAGCAAAATAAGTCAGAGAAAGACAAATACTGTATGAATTCACTTGTGTGGAATTTAAGAAACAGAGCAAGTGAACATAGGGGAAAAAGAAAAAACAGGCAAACCAAGAAACTGAGTCCTAACTCTGGAGAATTCACTGATGGTGAGCAGAGGTGTCAGATCCAAAACACTCCCTGCCATGACTTGGGTCAAGAAGTATAAAGCCTATGTTTCTGGGGCGCCTGGTTGGCTCAGTTGGTTAAGGCATCTGCCTTCGGCTTAGGTCATGACTTTGGGGTCCTGGGATTGAGCCTGCATCAAGGCTCCCTGCTCAGCAGGGAGTCTGCTTCTCTCTCTGACCCTCCCCTGTCTCCTGCTCTCTCATTCTCTCTCAAATAATTAAATAAATAAATAAATAAATAAATAAATGAATAAATAAATAAATAAATAAATAAAGCCTATGTTTTCTCATAGCATATGATTTCAGGTCATATATTCAAGTCTCGAATCCATTTTGAGTTAATTTTTGTGTGTGATGTAAGATAGTGGTCCGGTTTCATTCTTTTGTGTATGGCCATGTGGTTTCCCCAATACCATCTATTGACTCTTTCTCCCATAATGTTTTTTTTAGCTCCTTTGTCATAAATTATTTGTTCATACATGTGTGGATATTTTTATGCCAATATCAAATTCTTTTGATTATTCTAACTTTATAAGATAGTCTTAAATCAGGGAGCATTATCCTCCAATCTTTGTTTTTCTTCTTAAGATTGCTTTCCTTATTTATTGAGGGGTTTTTTTATGGTTCCATACAACTTTTAGAACTGTTTATTCTATTTCTGTGAAAAGTTACATTGGAATTTTGATAGAGATTGTCTAGTCATCTGGTACTGCACTCTGTGTGTTGGTAAGTTTTGATTACTGATTTAATCTCCTTATTAGTAATTGTTCTATTTAGATTTTCTATTTCTTCATGATTCACTAACAATAGTTTTGTTCTAAGTATTTCCCCATTTCTTTAACATTTTCCAGTTTGAGGGTATATAATTTTTCACAGTAGTGTCTTATAATCCTTTGTATTTCTCCTTTTTCATATCGAATGTTGAGTTTAGGTTCTATTTTTTTTTTTTTCTGGGTGAATCTATCTAAAGATTTGTACATTTTGCCTATCTTTTGAAAACTGCAGCTCTTATCCTCATTGATCATTTCTGTTGTCTTTTTAGTTTCTATTTCATTTGTTTCCTTTTGCTCCAGGTTATTTTCTTCCTTCTTATAACTTGGGCATAGTTTGTTCTTTTTCTAGTTTCTGTAGACAAAGTTAGGTTATTTTATTTGAAGTCTTTCTTGCTTCCTAATATAGATATGTATTGCCATGAATTTCCTTCTTTTAGTACATCCCAATTATTTTGGTATGCTGTATTAACATTTTCATTCATCCAAGCAATCTTTTTATTTCTCCTTTGAACCATCAGTTATTCAGCAGCATGTTGATTTAATTCTCAGTGTTTTTAGTTTTCATCTATATTGTAGCAAGTATCGCTACTTTATTTTATTTTATTTTATTTTTTTTAAAGATTTTATTTATTTATTTGAGAGAGAATGAGAGACAGCATGAGAGAGAGGAGGGTCAGAGGGAGAAGCAGACTCCCT
>NC_058420.1:3681116-3724702 GCF_002201575.2 Neomonachus schauinslandi
TGACCTGAGCCGAAGGCAGTCGCTTAACCAACTGAGCCACCCAGGCGCCCCTCGCTACTTCATTTTATATGTGTTCATTATTAATGTTACATTTTATGAATATACCACAGTTTTTTTATCCATTCAACAATGTCCATATTGAGATACATTTGGACTGTTTGTATCATTTGCTATTTGCACCCTTTCAATAGTATTTGATGAAACCCTGGATAAATGTAGTGTTTTTGGTCATTTTTTATTCTTTTGACCTTAAACCTATTAGTGGAATTGCTGGTCAATAAGGTAACTCTATGTTTAACTTTTTGAGAAAATGCTAAATGTTTTCCACAATGCTTATATTATTTTACACGTCTAGTAGCAATGTATGTGTTCTAATCATCATACTATGTTTTCCCCATCATACACGTTATTGTTCTTTTTTCCCAAATAGCCGTCTCAGTGGTATTTCATTTTCTTAAAAGTTACCCTGTTATTTATCACTTAAAAAATCTGTGCTGCCGGGCGCCTGGGTGGCTCAGTCGTTAAGCATCTGCCTTCGGCTCAGGTCATGATCCCAGGGTCCTGGGATCAAGCCCCGCATCGGGCTCCCTGCTCTGCGGGAAGCCTGCTTCTCCCTCTCCCACTCCCCCTGCTTGTGTTCTCTCTCTCACTGGGTCTCTCTCTCTGTCAAATAAATAAATAAAATCTTAAAAAAAAATCTGTGCTGCTATTAGTGTACTCATTTTCCTATTATTTATTTATTAATATATTTATTATTTTTTATTGAAGTATAGCTGATTTTCAGTGTTCTAGTAGTTTCATATATACAACATACTAAATCAACAGTTCTGTACATTCAGGTACATTGACCAGGATAAGTTATCATCTGTTACCGTATCTCTCTAAGATGATTTCATTTCCTTCAGATACATAATTAGGAGTGGGATTGTTGGATCATACACAAGTTTAATTTTAATATTTTGTTTTCCAAAATGACTGTAACAGTTTACATTTGCATTTATAGTTACACTAGTATACAAGCATGCCTTTTCTACACATGCTTCCAGCGGCACTTGTTTTCTTCTGTCTTTCTGATGCTAGCCATTCGAACTGGTGTAGCTCACAGCAATTTTGTTTTGCATTTCCCTGATAATTAGTGATGTTGACTACCTTTCATATACCAGTTGGTCTTTTGAATATTTTCTTAGGAGGAATGTCGTCTTAGATCCTTTGCGCATTGTGATTTATCTTGTTTTACTTCTTAAATTTATTTATTTATATCTTTACTTATCTGCCATTGGATTCTTTTTTTCTTCTTCCAAGTTTTTCTTTCTTTCTTTTTTTTTTTTTTTAAGATTTTACTTATTTATTTGACAGAGAGAGATAGCGAGAGCAGGAACACAGCAGGGGGCGTGGGAGAGGGAGAAGCAGGCTTCCCACAGAGCAGGGAGCCCGATGCGGGGCTCGATCCCAGGACCCTGGGATCATGACCTGAGCCGAAGGCAGACGCTTAATGACTGAGCCACCCAGGCGCCCCCAAGTTTTTATTTCTATTCCAGGTAGCTTACATACAGGGTAATATTAGATTCAGGTCAATGACTTAGTGATTCATCACTTACATATAAACCCAGTGCTCATCAGAAGTGCACTGCTTAATAGCTTTCACCCATTTAATCCAAGCCCCGGCCCAACTCCCTCCAGCAACCCTCAGTTTATTCTCTAGTGTTAAGAGTCCACTTTATCGTTTGCCTCTCTTTTTAATTTTCCCCCCCTATGTTCATCTGTTTTGTTTTTTAAATTCCACATAGGAGTGAAATCAGACGGTATTTGCCTTTCTCTGAGTAACTATTTTTGTTGAGCAGAGTACTCTCTGGCTTTATCCACATCATTGCAATGGCAAGATTTCATTTTTTGATAGCTGAGAAATATTCCATTATAGATATATATATACCACATCTTCTTTATCCATTCATCAGTTGATAGACACACGGGCTGCTTCCATAATTAGGCTATTGTTGATAATGCTGCTATAAACATCGGGGTGCATGTATTCCTTCGAATCTATTTTTGTATCCATTCAGTGAATATCTAGTAGTGGATCTACTGGGTGGTAGGGTATTTCTATTTTTAACTTTCTGAGGAATCTCCATGCTGTTTTCCAGAGTGGCTGCAGCAGTTTGCATTCCCACCAGCAGTATAAGAGGGCTCCATTTTCTCTGCATCCGTGTCAACATCTCTTGTTTCCTGTGTTGTTAATTTTAGCCATTCTGACAGGTGTGAGTTGATATCTCATAGGTGGTTTTGATTTGTACTTCCTTGATGATGAGTGATGCTGAGCATTTTTTCATTTGTCTGTTAGCAATCTGAATGTCTTCTTTGGAGAAATGTGTGTTCTCATCTTCTGCCCTTAAGGGGATTGTTTGTTTTTTGGGGTGTTGAGTTTGGTAAGTTCTATATGGATTTTGGATACTAACCCTTTATCGGATATGTCATTTGGAAATGTCTTCCCCATTCCTCAGGTTGCCTTTTGGTTTTGTTGATTCTTGCCTTCGCTGTGCAGAAAATGTTCATCTTGATTACACTCCAAGAGTTTATTTTTGCTTTTGTTTCCCTTGCCTCTGGCAAAGTGTCTACTAAGAAGTTGCTACAGGCTGGGGTCAAAGAGGTTGCTGCCTGTGTTCTCCTCTAGGATTTTGATGGATTCCTGTCTCACATTTAGGTCTTTCACCCATTTTGAAGTTACTTTTGTATATGGTGTAAGGAAGTGGTCCAGATTCATTCTTCTGCATGTTGCCGTCCAGTTTTCCCAACACCATTTGTTGAAGAGACAGTCATTTTTCCATTGGATAGTCTTTCCTGTTGTGTTGAAGATAGTTGACCATATAGTTGTGGGTCCATTTCTGGGTTCTCTGTCTCTTCCATTGACCTATTTGTGCACCTATGTGCCGGTACCATACTGTATTGATCACTACAGCTTTGTAATACAGCTTGAAGTCTGCAATTGTGATGCCTCCAGCTTTGGTTTTCCTTTTTGAAAACTGCTTCAGCTATTCGGGGTCTTTTGTGGTTCCTTACAAATTTTAAGATTGTTTGTTGTATCTCTGCGAAAAATGCTGGAGATTTTGATAGGGAATGCATTAAATGTGTAGACTATTTTGAGTAGTGTAGACATTTTAACATTATTTGTTCTTCCAATCCATGAGCACAGAATGTTTTTCCATTTACTTGTCTCATCTTCAATTTCTTTCAGAAGTGTTTTATAGTTTTCAGAGTACAGATCCTTTATTGCTTTGGTTAGGTTTATTCCTAGGTATCTGATGGGTTTGGGTGCAATTGTAAATTCCTTGATTTCTCTTTTTTCTGCTTCATTATTGGTGTATGGAAATGCAAGAGATTGATTTTTATATCCTGCAACTTTTCTGAATTCATGTATATGAGTTCTGGTAAATTTTGGTGGAGTCTTTCCAGTTTTCTAAATACAGCATGATGTTGTCTGTGAAGAGTGAAAGTTTGACTCCTTCCTTGCCCATCTGGATGCCTTTTATTTCCTTTGTTGTGTGATTGCTGTAACTAGGACTTCCAGTAGGTTGTTAAGAGTGGTGAGAGTGGACATCCCTATCTGGTTCATGACCATAGAAGCTCTCAGTTTTTCCCCGTTAAGGATGATATTAGCTGTGGGTGGTTCATATGGCCTTTATGATGATGAGGTATGTTCTCTCTATCCCTACTTTGTTGAGGGTTTTTATCAAGAAAGGATACTGTATTTTGTCAAATGCTTTTTCTGCATCTGTTGAGAGGATCCTATGTTTCTTATCCTTTCTTTTATTAATGTGGTGTATCATGCAGATGTTGAACCACCTCTGCAGCCCAGGAATAAATCCCACTTGGTCGTGGTGACTCATCCTTATAATGTACTGTTGGATCTGATCAGTTAGTATCTTATGGAGAATTTTTGCATCCATGTTCATCAGGGATATTGGCCTGTAATTCTCCTTTTTAGTGGGATCTTTGTCTGATTTTCGAATCAGGGTAATGCTGGCCTCCTACAATGACTTTGGATGTTTTCCCTTCATTTTTATTTTTTGGAACAACTTCAGAAGAATAGGTATTAACTGTTCTTTAAATATCTGGTAGGATTCCTCTGGGAAGCCATCTGGCCCTGGACTTTTGTTTGTTGGGAGGTTTTTTGTTCATTTGTTTGTTTTAAAGGATTTTTTTTTTTAATTTGAGAGGAAGAGAGAGAGAGAGAGAAAGAGAGAAAGAGAATGGGCAGGGGGAGGGACAGAGGGAGAGAGAGAGGTGCAGACTCCCTGCTGAGCAGGGAGCCCAACACAGGGTTGGATCCAGGATCCTGTGATCATGACCTGAGCCGAAGGCAGATGTTTAACCAACTGAGCCACCCAGGCGCCCCTGTTGGTAGATTTTTGATTACTGATTCAGTTTCCTTGCTGCTTAATAGTCTGCTCAAGTTATCTATTTCTTCCTGTTCCAGTTTTGGTGGTTTTTATCTTTCCAGGAATTTCTCTATTTCTTCCAGGATATCCAATTTGTTGGCATATAATTTTTCATAATATTCTTTTATGATTGTTTGTATTTTTGTGGTGTTGGTTGTGATCTCTCCTCTGCCATTTGTGGTTTTATTTATTTGGTTCCTTTGTCTTTTTGATAAGTCTGGCTAGAGGTTTATCAAAGAACCAGCTCTTGTACAGGGTCTCTATTGTTTGTTTGTTTTTTTGTCTATCATTTATTTCTGCTTAAGCTTTATTATTCCCTTGTTTTGCTGTCTTTAGCCTTCATTTGTTGTTCTTTTTCTAGATCCTTTAGGTATATGTTTAGGTTTTGTTTTGAGATTTTTCTTGCTTCTTGTGATTGACCCAGAGTGGTATATGCTTCCCTTTTAGGACTGCTTTTGCTGTATCCCATAGGTTCTGGAATGTTGTGTTTTCATTTTCATTTGTTTCCATGTATTTTTAAATTTCTCCTTTCATTTCCAGGTTGATCCATTCATCCTTTAGTAGCTTGTTGTTTACTCTCCACGTATATCTCATCTTGCCAAATATTTTCTTGTGGTTGACTTTAAGTTTCATGGCATTGTGGTCTGAAAACATGTGTGGTATGTTGTCAATGTTTTTGTACTTGTGAGGGCAGACTTGTGACCCAGTATGTGATCTCTTCAGGAGAGTGTTCCATGTGCACTGAAAAAGAATGAGTATTCTCCTGCTTTAGGATGAAATCCTCTGAGTAGATGTGTTAAGTGCATCTGGTCCGTGTGTCATTCGAAGCCCTTGTTTCTTTGTTGATTTCTTCTTAGATGATGTGTCCATTGATGTAAGGGGGGTATTAGAGTCCCCTACTATTATTGTGTTATTATCCATGGGTTCCTTCCTGTTTTTCATTAATCGTTTTATATATTTATATATATATTTATATATTAATTGTTTTTATTAATTCTTTTATATATTTATATATAATATTTATACTTATATTTATAAACATTTATATATTATATATATTTTATAAACATATATTTATATATAAAATGTTATATATATATATATTTTAAGATTTTATTTATTTATTTGACAGAGAGATAGAGAGCACAAGTAGGCAGAGAGGCAGGCAGAGGGAGAGGGAAAAGCAGGCTCCCCACTGAGCAGGGAGCCCGATGCGGGGCTCGATCCCAGGACCCTGGGATCATGACCTGAGCCGAAGGCAGATGCTTAACGACTGAGCCACACAGGCGTCCCTATATGTATATTTGTATGTGTATATTGTGTATTTTTAAATATACATATTGTATATTTATATATGTATATTTTTAAAAATTTTTATTTATTTGACAGAGACACAGCCAGAGAGGGAACACAAGCAGGGGGAATGGGAGAGGGAGAAGCAGGCTTCCCTCTGAGCAGGGAGCCCGATGCGGGGCTCGATCCCAAGACCCTGGGATCATGACCTGAGCCGAAGGCAGACGCTTAACCTACTGAGCCACCCAGGCGCCTTGAAAAAATGTTTTATATATTTTATATATATTGTTTATGTATGTATTTATATGTTTCCAATCCTGAATTTGGAGCATAAATATTTACAATGGTCAGACCTTCTTATTGGATAAACCCCTTTGTTATGATAGAGTGCCCTTCTTCATCTCTTGTTACAGTCTGTGGTTTCAAATCTAGTTTATCTGATATAAGTATTGCTACTCCAGCTTTCTTTAGACATCGATTTGCATGAAAAATATTTCTCCATTTCCTGACTTTTAATTTGCAGCTGTCTTTAGGTCTAAAATGAGTCTCTGGTAGGCAGCAGCAGATGGATCTTACTTATTTGTTTATTTTTTATCCGTTTGACACCCTCTCTTTTGAGTGGAGCATTTAGTCTATTTACATTCAGAGTGATTATTGATAGATCTGAATTTAGTGCTTTTTTATTGCTTGTTTCTTCGTTGTTTCTGGAGGTTTTCTGTGTTCCTCTGTGTTCTCACTCAAAGAGTCCCCTTTAACATTTCTTGCAAGGCTTTTTTAGTGGACATGAACTCCTTTAGTTTTTGGTTCTCCACGAACCACAAATTCAGAATGATATTCAGATGATAGCCTTGCTGCATAGAGTATTCTTGGCTCCAGAGTTTCCCCAGACAATCTTTTGACTTAAAATCTATTTTGTCAGATATAAGTGTACTGACTCCTGTTCCCTTTTGGTTTTCACTTTCATAAAATTTTTTCCCCATCTCTTCACTTTGAGCTTATGTGTGAAATTGGTGCTGAAATGAATCTCCAACTAGCCAACATATAATTGGGTCTCTTTTAAAATGTTATTTATTCAGGTACTCTATGTTTTAATTGTAGCATTAAAACCATTTATATTTAGAATAATTATTGACAGATAAAGACTTAGTATTGCTAGTTTGTTTATTGTTTTCTAGTCCCTTTCTATTCCCCCCACCACTGCTCCACTTCCTTGTGAGTTGATTTTTCTGTCGTGGCATACTTTGTTTTCATTTTTATCACTTGTGTATTTATTATAAATTTTTGCTTTGCTATTACCATGAGGATTTTATAATACTTTATGATTATAATAGCCTATTTTAACCTGATAACAACTTCAACTGCAAAGAGAAATTGTTGGTTTTTTTTTTTAAAGACATTTATTTATTTGACGGAGAGAAAGAGAGGAAGAGAGCGAGCACAAGCAGGGTAGTGGCAGGCAGAGGGAGAAGCTGGCTCTCCTCTGAAAAGGCAGTCCAATGTGGGGCTTGATCCCAGGACCCCGAGATCATGACCTGAGCTGAAGGCAGACACTTAACCGACTGAGCCACCCAGGAGCCCATGCAAAGAGGAAATTGCACACAATTTGCATTTTAAGAATTTCCACACATTTACTTGGCAACTGTTACATATTTTGTTGTTGTTATCCCAACTTACATTTTTAAAGATATTTTATTTCCATTAACAGAATATTTTATTTTTAACTTTAGTATGTTTTTTCAAACTTCTGTCTTTTTAACTGATATGGGAGTCAACGTGGTTACTAAGCATGATTACACTGTTAGAGTATTTACCTTTACCAGTGAGTTTTATACTCTTATATGTTTTCACGTTACTAATTAGCGTCCTTTTATTTCTCCTTCAAGAACTCTAGTTATCGGGCGCCTGGGTGGCTCAGTCGTTAAGCGTCTGCCTTCGGCTCAGGTCATGATCCCAGGGTCCCGGGATCGAGTCCCACATCGGGCTCCCTGCTCAGTGGGGTGCCGGCTTCTCCCTCTCCCACTCCCCCTGCTTGTGTTCCCTCTCTCGCTGTCTCTCTCTCTGTCAAATAAATACATAAAATCTTAAAAAAAAAAAAAAAGAACTCTAGTAATCATTTACCTCCCGTCTGGTAACCATTAGCTTGTTCTCTAGAATTAAGAGTCAGTTTCTTGGTTTCTCTCTCTGTTTTTTCCCTTTGCTCCTCTGTTTTGTTTCTTAAATTCCACATATGAGTGAAATCATTGTCTGACTGATTTATTTCACTTAGCATTATACTCTTTAGCTCCATACGTAAATGGATAAAGAATATGTGTCTATATAGAATGGAATATTATTCAGCCATAAAAAGAACAAAATCAGAGTTTCCTGTATGAGTTGTCTGAAAACCAAATGAGCTTTTTTTTTTTTTTAAAGATTTTTATTTATTTATTTGAGACAGAGAGAATGAGAGATAGAGAGCATGAGAGGGAGGAGGGTCAGAGGGAGAAGCAGACTCCCCACCGAGCAGGGAGCCTGATGCGGGACTCGATCCCGGGACTCCAGGATCATGACCTGACCCGAAGGCAGTCGCCCAACCAACTGAACCATCCAGGCGCCCCAAATGAGCTTATTTTAAGTAATTGTTTTTTAGTTCCTTTTCAGGGTAATGTACAGAAGCCTGTTTCCTTGGGATCAGTTAGTGGGAAATTATTGTGTTCCTTTGGTGTTATCATGTTTCCTTGCTCTTTCATTTTTTTTGATTGCCTTGCACTGATGTCTGCACACTTGAGGAAGTAGTCCTCTATTTCAGTCTTTTCAGACTGGTGGGCAGGATTTCACCTGAATGTGAGTGCCAGCTGGATGGGGTGCAGTATGTCTGATTCCTGAGAGGGCACAGAGATGAAGTCTCCAAGGAGCTCCATCAGCTCAGGTTGATTCCTCTGAGACTGTAAGTGTTTTCTGTGGCCAACAGTGTAGTGATTGGGCAGGTGGCAGTGCTGTATAGGGCCATAGGGATCCTCAGAAATAAAAGCTGATGCAGTCCTCCTGTTCTTTTTTGGGGTGAAGTCTTAGCCAAGGTGAAACTTCTTAGGGCCAGATCTGGCACTACACTCAAAGCAATAGCAGCTCCAGAGTCCTATGGTCAGGACCTTGTGGTAACTACTACAATACCTGGATAGTGGGGGCATGGGTGCCTTGCTACAACAGTGGCAGTGGTGTCTGAGGTATAGAAGTATGTATATCTCTAGTGGAACTGAGTCCTGATGTTCTAGAATTTCCTCTGGCTATAGAGCAGGGATGCAGCTTTGGTATGGGCCTGAGATGACAGGGTGCAGTGGTGGATTGGGCACAGGGGATCAGGATACAGTTGCAATACAGCCTGGGAATGGTGAGTCAAAGTCCCAGGGGGACCATGTCTCAGGGGGACGTTTCAGAACAACAGCAGACTATCTCTGGTGATGGCTCATTAAAGTCGCATGTTGGGATCCTGGATATGGAATGCAGGGCAACAGCAGTGTGGCCCCAGCAGTGGTGGGTAAAGCCATGACCAATGACCCTAGGGCTGGGGCATAGATTGAGAATTGTAGCCACAATGCAAATACCCTAGGTGAATACTTCTAAATACCAAGTTTTTACTGTTGTTGCTGAGTCCTTATTGTTTCCACAGCCTTTTGTTTAAATTTCCAGAAATTATATTAAAACAAGCCCTCCAGTAACATGAGTGTTGCAAGGCAGGACCTTATGTCTTGACAGGCTTTGAACTCCTTAAACTGAGTGCAGAGCTTGCCACTCACAGGGCTGCCAAGGATTATTAAGATAATTGAAGCTGTACAAAAAGTCTGCAGGATGAATATAGTCTGTACTCAGCTCACCAAGTCCTGCACTTGGCACAGACTTGTTATCCCTGTTGAAACAGCATCTGGTAATAGTCCCTCTCCTTGGAGTGGCACAATTTTCTACAGTGGACTAAGGCACCCTGTGAACTAGTAGCAGAACTAGGCACTCTAAATTCTAGAGGTGTTTTGTTCCAATTTTTAACTTCATTTAGCTAAAAATTGGCTCATAATGGCTAAAAAAATTTGTTTCATAGGACCACCAAATACAGAGGAAGAAAAAAAATTGCATTTGGTGTTTTGTGTGAGTAGTGTCTCTTGACTATTTAAAAAGGAGCAAAGGGGAGAGGGGTGTAAAATTAACAGTGTAGGAAGACCCTGAACTCACCCTTTCCCGCAGACACACTGAATCTATACCTATATCTAGGTCAATTCCTTCTGAATAAGAACTGAGAGCCAATTGAATAGCTTCTGCCCAAAGGAGTGTGTGTGTGTGTGGGGGGGGGGGACCGTAAAGAATGGCAGTTTCCCTTTTGGAAACTCCCATACCAAATGCTGTGAACTGTTGTGGGGAGGGATAGTACTGAGGAGCCAGTGCAGAGTTTTGCCCAGGCAGGACACAATGAAACAACTATTTTACAGGGCAGTGAGACTAGAAGTGGAGGAAACTCATTTACTAGCCAAAGATTATCTGCCAAATGGTGGGCATCTGCTAGAACTCAGTATGGTCAGAGGTACTGGTGAACACCATTGCTTACGTTCCCCCACCAACATGATAGTGCAGATGGGAGTGAGGTCCAGGTGCTCTGCTGGGCCACCTCAGCAAGCCCCAGACTGGTAACCCACAATAGCTCCAGCTGTCTCCCCAAAGCAACCACCTGGATGTGGCTCCCCAGCTCCAGCAATCCCACCAAGCCTGCCCTGGAATGACATACACCAGGAAAACCCAGCCTACACCCACTATAGCTCCACCCATCCTGCCAAGGTGACCCAGGCACAAGCACCCTGGGACACCAACCACCCATGCCCACTTTGGGTCCAGCCATGCCCCAGCTTACACCTGCATCAGCTTCAACTATCTCATCAGGGCCACCCAGATGAGGAGGGTCCCCAGACACCCTGGCCCATGTCTGCTTCAGCTCCAGTGATATTGCTTGGGTGCTCCCAATGGTTAGTGTCCTGCCCCACACCCTTCCCCGTACCAGCAATCTTGCCATGGTGGCCCCAGTAGGGAACAGCTCAGGCTTCCCTGGCCTCCATCTACTTTAGCTCCAGCCATCCCATAAGAGTGCCGTGGCCCACCTCTGCTCCAGCGCAAGCCAGCCTGCCAGGTTAGCCCCAGTGGAGAGTGCCCCAGGACCACCTGGCCAGTGCCTGCTTCAGCTCCAGCCATGCCACCAGGGTAGCTCTGGGATCCACAGGCAACTCCGATTCCAGCTCCAGCCAACCAGCCAAAACTGCCAGGCACACACAGTCTACACAGAGGATGTTCATACACACAATCACATCTTCAAAACTGAGAGAAGTAGCTGTTTTACATAATTTATCGAAAAAGACACAGAGAAGGGAGTAAATGAGGAGACAGAGGGATATATTCCAATCAAGAGAAGACAAAACTTCAGAAAAAGTACTAAATGAAATAGAGATAATCAACCTACCCAATAAAGAGTTCAAATTTCAAAATAATGGTCAAAAAGATGCTTACTGGGCTTGGAGAAAGAGTGGATAAACTCTGAGAAATTTAAAAAGAGAAAATGTAAAAAGGAACGAATCAGATTGACAAATATCATAACTGAAATTAAAGTACACTAGAGGGAATCAGCAACAGATTAACAAATGCAGAACAACAGATCAATGACCTGGAAGACAGGGTTATGGAAAGCACACAAGCTGAACAGCGAAAAGAAAAAAAAAAATGACAATAAGTTAAGGGATCCGTGGGACATCAAGCTTACTGATGTTTGCATTATAGAGGTCCCAGAAGGAGATGAGAGAGAGAAAGGGGCAAAAACTTATCTGGAGAAATAATAGACAAAACTTCTCTAATCTGAGGACATCCAGATCCAGGAGGCATAGAGAAGATAAATCCAAGAAAGTCCACAACAAAACACATCATACTTGTAAAGGCAAAAATTAATGATAAAGAGAGAATCTTAAAAGCAGCAAGAGTAAAGCAACTAGTTACATACAAGAGGATGCCCCATAAAGCTATCAGCTGACTTTCAGAAGAAACTTTGCAAGCCAGAAGAAAGTGGCATGATGTACTCATAGAGTTAAAAGGAAAACATCCTACAAGAAAGAATATTCCTCTGGCAAAGTCATCATTCAGTATTGAAGGAGAGAGAAAGAGTTTTCCAGACAAAAGTTAAAGCAGTTCATTACCTGTCAACCTGCCTTACAAGAAATGTTCAAGGGACTTCCTTAAGTGGAAAAGAAAAGAGCATAACTATGAAAGGAAAACTCTTCACTGGGAAAAGCAAACAAATTGTAAAGGTAATAAATCAATATAAAGGCTAAACGACAAAAGTAGTAATATCAATTGTAACTAAAAAAATTAGTTAAGGAATTCACAAAATATAAAATATGACATTGTTTACATACAGGATGGAGGAGGAGTAAAAAGGTAGTGCTTTAGAATGTGTTTGAACTTCAGCAACCATCAACTTAATATAGACTGAAATACTTAAGATATTACATATGAACCTAATGGCAACTGCAAACCAAAAACTTATAATAGATACACAGGAAATAAAGAGAAAGGAATCCAACCTAATGAAGGTCATCAATCATAAGGAAAGAGAGCAAGAGAAGAAGAAAGAAACGGAAAAACTACAAAACAAACAGAAACCAATTAACACAATTTCAGTAAGTACATACCTATGAATAATTACTTTAAATGTAAAGGACCTAAATGTTCCAATCAAAAGACATAGGATGACTGAATAAATTAAAAAACAAGCAAATAAGACCTATCTATATGCTGCTTACAGGTAACTTTCTTCAGATCTGAAGATATAAACAGAGCAAAAGTGAAAGGATGGGAAAAAAATTTCATTCAAATAAGAGTGAAAAAAGGCAGGGGTAGCAATACTTATATCAAACAAACTGATAAACAAAGACTATGACAAGAGACAAAAAAGAGCATTACATAATGATAAAGGGATCAATCCAACAAGAGAACATAGCAATTGTAAATATCCTTACCCCAAACATAGGAGCAACTAACTATATATACTCCATGTTAATAGACATAAGGGGAGAAATTAAGTGTAATACAATAATAGCTAGGGTCTTTAACACCTCACTTACATGAATGGATAGATCATCCAGACAGAAAATCAACAAGGAAACTGTGGCTTTGAATGACACATTGAACCAGATGGACCTGACAAATACATGCAAAACATTCCATTCAAAAACAGCGGAACATACATTCTTTTCAAGTGCGTGTGGAACATTATCTAAAATAGATCATATGTCATGCCCCAAACAAGCTTCAATATATTTAAGAAGATTAAAGTAACATCAAGTATCTTTTCTGATGATATGAAACTGAAAATCAATTACAGGGAAAAAAATGGAATACACCAACATGCTGCTAAACAACTAATACGTCAATACAGAAGTTAAAGGGGAAATAAAATATACATGGGGACAAATGAAAATGGAAACACAGTGGTTCAAAATCTTTGAAACACAGCAAAGGCTGTTGTAAGAGGTTCGCTTATAGCAATCAGGCATACCTCAAGAAGCAAGAAAAATCTCAAATAATCTAACCTTACATCTAAAGGAATTAGAAAAAGAAGAATACACAAGCCAAAAGGTAATAGAAGGAAGGAAATAATAATAAAGATTAGGGGATAAAATGAAATAGAGACTAAAAAAGACAATAGATAAGATCAATGAGGCTAAGAGCTGTTGAAAAGATAGACAAAAATGATAAACCTTTCTACAGACTCTTCAATAAAAAAAAAGACACACTATTCAAATAAATAAAATCAGAAATGAAAGAAGAGGGGATAAAACCAGCACCACGGAAATGCAAAGGATGTTAAGAGAATACTATGAAAAATTATGTGCCAACAAATTGGTCAAGCTAAGCTAGAAGAAAAGAATACATTCCTGGAAACATTCACTCTTCCAAAACTGAATAAGGAAGACAGAAACTCTGAACAGTAGTAAGAAAATTGACTTGGTAATTAAAAAAAAAAAAACAAAACTAAGAAATCACTGTCCAGGACCAAATGGCTTCATGAGTAAATTATACCAAAAATTCAAGGAAGAGCTCACACCTACCCTTCTCATGCTATGCCAAAAAATAGAAGGGAAGCGAAAACTTCCAAAATCATTCTATGAGGCCAGCATTACCCTGGTACCAAAACCAGACAAAGACACCGCAAAAAAGGAAAATTACGGGCCAATATGAATATACATGCAAAACCCCTCAATAAAATGGTAGTAAACCAAATTTAACAATACATTAAAAAAATCATGCACCATGATAAGTGGGATTTATTCCAGGGATACAAGGGTGGTTCAATATCCACAAATCAATAAGTGTGATATGCCACATTAACACAATGAAGGATAAAATTACATGATTATCTCAATAGATGCAGAAAAGCCTTTTGACAGCATTCATCATTTGTTCCTGATAAAAACTTTGAACAAAGCAAATTTAGAGGGAACATACCCGAGCATAATAGAGGCCCTAATTGACAAACCTACAGCTAACATCTTGTTCACTGGTGAAAGCTGAAGAGAGCTTTTCCTCTAAAATCAGAAACAAGACAAGGATATCCACTGTCACCACTGTTATTCAACATAGGACTGGAGGTCATAGCTGTAGCAATGAGACAAGAAAAAGAAATAAAAGGCATGCAGACTGGTAGAGAAGTTAATCTTTCATTATCTGCAGATGACATGATACTACTTATAGAAAACCCTAAAGACTCTACCCAAAAGCTTTTGGTACCCCAAAATCCCACTCTACCATAGCTTTTGGTAATGTTGCAGAATACACAATTAATATCCAGAAATCTGGATACTAATAACAAAGTACCAGCAAGAGAAATTAAGACACCAATCCAATTTACAACTGCGCCAAGAAAAATATATTACCTAGTAATATCATCAACCAAAGAGGTAAAGACCTATACCCTGAACACAATGAGACATTGATGAAGGAAATGAAAGATAACACAAATACAAAGAAATGCATACCATGTTCCTAGATTGGAAGAGTTAATAATGTTAAAATGCAATCCATATCCAATGCGATCTACAGACTCAATGTGATCTCTATCAAAATACCAACATTATTTTTCACAGAACTAGAAAAACTAATTCTACAAATTGTATGAAACCCCCAACAACCTCAAATAGTCAAATCAGTCGAGAAGGAAGAACAAAGCTGAAAGTATCACAATCCCAGATTTCAAGGTATGCTACAAAGCCACAGTAATCAAAACAGTATGGTATTAGCACAAAAACAGACAGAAGATGAATGGAATAGAATAGAGAGCACAGGAATAAACAAACACTTACATACAGTTACAAAATCTACAACAAAGAAGGCAAGGATATACAATGGGGAAAGGACAGTCACTTCAATAAACAGTGCCAGGAAAACCAAACAGCTACATGCAAAAACAACAAAACCGGACAACTTCTTACACGATACACAAAAAACAAACTCAAAGTGGTTTAAAAAATCTAAATATCTAAGACTTGAAACCATAAAACTCTTATGAGAAAACATAGGCAGTAATCTTTTGGACATCAGCCTTAGCAATATTTTTCTGGATCTGTCTCCTCAGGCAAGGGAAACAAAAGCAAATAAACTATTGGGACTCCACCTAAACAAACTTTTGTACAGTGAAGGAATCTGTCAACAAAATAAAACGGCAACCTATCGAATGGGAGAAAATGTTTGCAAATGGTATCTCCAGTGAGTGGTTAATATCTAAAGATTCCATATAATCCCAAACAAACAAACAAACAAGCACACGCACAAAAATCCAATTCCTAAAGGCAGGGGACCCGAATGGACATTTCCCCCCCAAAGACATGCAAATGGCCAAAAGATACATGAAAACATCTAAATCACCGATCATCAGGCAAATACAAGTCAGAACCACCATGGAGATATCACCTCACACCTGTCAGGAAGACTAATATCAAAATGGGAAGAAATAACAAGTGCTGGCAAGGATATGGACAGAATGGCACCCTCTGGCACTGTTGGTGGGAATTTAATCATACAGCATGGAGTTTTCCTCAAAAACTTGAAAATAGAAATACCACGCAACCCAAAAATTCCGCTTCTGGATACTTACCCAAAGAATACAAAAACACCAACTTGAAAAGACCTATGCACCTCTATGGGTTTATAGCAGCATTATTTACAATAGCCAAGATACGGAAACAACCTAAGTGTCCATTGATAGATAATGAATAAAAAAAGATGGGACGCCTGGGTGGCTCAGATGGTTTAGCGTCTGCCTTCGGCTCAGGTCGTGATCCCACGGTCCTGGGATCAAGTCCTGCGTCAGCCTCCCTCAGTGGCGAGCCTGCTCCTCCCTTGGCAGGCAGCTCCCCCTGCATGTGCTCTCTCTCTCCCTGACAAATAAATAACTAAAATCTTAAAAAAAAAAAATGTGGCATGTATGTAGGATGGAATATTTTTTCAGCCACCAGTTAGAATGAAATCTTGCCATTTGCATCAACATTGATGGACCTAGAGGGTGTTAAGCTCATGAAATAAGTCAGACAGGAAAAGACAAATACCATATGATTCGAGTTATATGTGGAACCTGAAAAAACAAAAGAAATGAACAAACAAAGACAGAAAGAGTCATAAATATAGTGAACAAATGTGTGGTGGTTGTCCAAGGGGAGGGAGTGGAAGTGTGGTGAAACAGGCTAAAGGGCTTAAGAGATGCAAACTTCCAGTTACAAAATAAGTAAGTCACAGGGATGAAAAGTACTGCGTAGAGAAGACAAGTCAATATTGTAATAACGTTGCATGGTGACAGATGGTAACTACACTTGCAGCAAGCATTTTGTATATAATTGTCAAATCACTGGGTTGTACATCTGAAATAATAGAACATTATATGTCAGCTGTACTTCAATTAAAAAAAGGAGAATCCATTTTGTAATTAAAGATTGCTCTCGCATGATATAAAAGAGAACGATAAAGAAGATATATACAGCTCAGTTTTTAATATCAAATAGGAAAGTCTAAGTTTAATTTTCAATTGAAAAATCCAATACTTTCTATGAGAATATGACATATATTCTGTTTATATCATATTTATAATAGTAACTTGTATTTATCCAGAAAATAACAAAAACGAATGTCACCCTGAAGAAGTTTAGCAATTAGAGGTGCCAGAAAAGATTATCTTCTTCTTCTTTTTTTTTTTTCCTGGGCATCTGAGCCTGTGAGAGTCTCTTCACTGAACTACTTCTGAAACTCACAGTTGGGAGCTCAACTTTATGACAAGAAGGGAGGTGGTTCATAAGCTAGAGTACAGAAACTATTTTTGAAAAAATCTTCAGTTCACATGTGTCTGACCTAAAACATGCACCCAGGTCAATGTAAGAGTTCCTTTATGCCATTCTGGTGTAGCATGTTTGCTGGAAAGGGATGGCTAAGATGCTTTAATATATATAATTTTAATATATATGATTTAAATATAGGTAACTTACTACATATATTTTTATATACATATATGTGTAGCTCGGTAAAGTTTTCATGGGTGACTGATTAGATTGTCTTAAGATTTCAGTTAATTCTTAGCATTTAGCTGAATTCCCCATCCAGCTGAATTCCTGAGACCAGACGAAATCCAGGTCTCCTACTCCTCCGCCATCTTGTGCCTCCCCCCCTAAATCTTAACATTAAAAATCTGAGTTGCTTTGTGTTCCCATAATTTTTTTAGTAGCAATAACAAAGTATAACTTAAGATCATGAAACCACTTACATTACTATTGAACATTTACAAGAGCCCTTACTGGTTGGATGAAACTATGCAACTCTCTATAAAGCCAGACTAGGTTGTATCTTAGTTGGCAAGGTAGGTTTGACGTTCAGGACCCCACAGACAGGTCCTGGTCAGGGACCAGGCTGAAGGATACTGCAACATCTTACAGGTGCACCATCGGAAATATGTGCTCTTCATGATTAACGAGGGGCCAGAAGAAAACAAAGAGTTCATGTTTGCTCCCGAATGCTGTGGTCCTAAGGGGTTACATGTCACTTCTTTGAGGTTTCATTGGATAAGCAAATTTCTTGGCTGTACTTACATGCTGGGAAATGTAGAAAAGTACATTGGTGATAAGTGAACAGAAAATGTTTCTGTTGATGATCACACCATCACACAAGATCTTTTGCAAATACAAATATTTTGAATAAATATTCAGAATGACTTCAGGTAATTACCTCCCAATTTTTTAAGACAATGGCTCTTTCCACCAAAACTTCCAGTGTAATTTATAAAAATAGTCCAAAATTCATGCTGCTTGATGCCAGCAAAATTCTACATTCAGGAGATTTAAAAATTCCTGATTTATGGAATTTATATTTTAAGGGAATAGAGAGAAAACAACAAAATAAACGTAGTATGTGAGATTATGCACACTGTAGCATCCTTTATTCTTTGTTTTTTGTGCTTATATTGCTTTTTTTAAAAAACAATTTACTTTGTAGATCAAGCATCACACAAAAAAGGTTTTTATCTGAAAATAGGTGAATTAAGACCGTAAGTATGGTTATATTGTGATACACATAGGTGTGGTGGAGATTCTTCTTGTAGGTATGTTTAGACTTTACCCTCTTTTGTGGGGCCAAGTTTGGTATTCATGCTATATGTACTGTATATCAGCTGTTCCTTCTCCCATATTCAGACTTTCAGTGTTTGGGAAGAGCGTGAAGGGTGAAGTGAGGTATACCTCTTGCTCTTGAGATTTTCAATGCTGGGGAGTAGATCTGGGCTGTTTTCATTTTGTGATAGCCTGGGGCTGACGAAGGTCTATGGTCTGTGCGACCATCCTGGTATTCCTGCAGTTTCACAGAGAAGTGGAGGAGGTCATTGCGGCGCAGGGAAATGGGAAGAGCAGAAGTGGATGAGGGAAGAGAAGAAAAAATCGAAGTTGTAAAGAAAGCATAGTGGGAGCAGGACCAGCCAGTTCAAGGAGTAGAAAGGGTGGGGGAACCGCAACGGACAGGGTAGGAGAAGCCGTGGTGGAGGAGTTTGAAGGTTGGAATTAAGCGAAATCGGAAGGCGGAGCAGAGGGTGGAGGAGGAGCAGCAAAAGGAGACGGCGGAGGGTGAAAATAGTGAGTTACATGTAGCAGGAGCTACTGCCTGGCAACAGTGGAGGGAGACCGCAGGAGGAGTTGAGGTTGGAAGAAGAAGGTGTGGCCTCTTACCACATTCCCGCCCACACCCGGTCCGCGTGGGAGGAGGAGTCAAGATGGCCGTGCCTCCCTTCGGAATGGAAGGGACGTGGGGACAGGCTGTGCCATAGGTTTCGAATCTGTTATTTGGAGCGATTGTCGGAGTAGTGGGTGCGCGCGTGCCGGGCGAAGAATGCGCTGGGCGCGGCGGGTGGCTCGCCACTGCCGCTGCAGCGTCCCTTGCTCCCGGCCTTAGTACTGGCTGAGAAGGCGGTTCACGGTGGAGGCAAGGGGAGCTGCGGGGACCGTGCGGTCATGCCGTGGCTGAGCGGCGGTCGGCGGCGGCACAGACAGATGCGGGAGCTTGCGAGGGAGTCGCCTCCGCCCGCACTCTCTGTGCGCTCCGGGCAGCTGCCGCCTCCGCCACTTCTTCCTCCGGCCCCCACAGCCCGCGAGAGCGTCGAACTGCCGCTGCCCGCCGGCTGGGAGGAGGCGCGCGACTACGACGGCCGCGTCTTCTATATCGACCACAACGCGCGCCAAACGTCGTGGATCGACCCCCGCGACCGGTAAGGTTGAGTGGTGGTGGGGGTAATAAGACCCGGATGAAGTGCCACTACTGGTTCTCCACAACACCGCAGAGGCGCGGGCGACATACGCAGGACTGGGCTAGGTTGGGGCGTCTCCCCATTGGCTAAGGGCTCGATTGGGTCTTTCCTTCTCCAAGTTTGGAATAGCCCTGAGCTTGGAACTCATTCTTTCTCATGAATTCCCTCCGCGGGGCCGACACAGTGACTTGGTTCCCTCACGTCACCCGCTGACCGGCGCCTGGAAGCTGGGCGCCTGGAATTTCCTCTCCCAGGGCTGACGGATGGCCCTCTTTTCCTTTTTCCGCCGCGGCCTCGCCCATCCCTCCCGGGCCTCAGCGGCCCACCGCCCCGGGCCCCGCGGTGGCCAGATGAGCTGTCATCTTGGAGCGTAAACGTGCGCTCCAGCTTCGTGGTGTGGGTTCCTTGTCTGGCGGGCTCAGCCTAGTTTCCATCCAAAAACTGGTGCCAGATGGGCCACTGCAGGGATTTCCAGTTCTTTTGGAGTTGGGAGAGCCTGCTCCCAGACTATGATGGTTGCTCTTCAGCGCCTTTTAAAAACTGAGTTAAAATTCTGATTGAAATAGCCTAGTGTACCGCAGCCAGAATGGAATATGATTAGACCCATATGCTTTTGGAGTAACTGTATAACACCACTTGAATTAGATTTTCTTCTTCTACAATGTATGAACAGAACTTTAAATTGCTGTTTACTTCTGTAAGTAAATCTTATAAAGTAAAAACGGATTCTTCCAAAAGCACTGCCAGATTACATTCAATAAGTTGATGTAAGGACATTTCCCCTTAACTTTCTATTCGATTGTCAAATGGGGTCACTGGTTCAGCCGCATATGGAAGGATGCATTTCTTGTGTGATTTGAAATTCCGTTAAAACCGAGTATTCGCAGTGGTTATCTGGTATCTTGTACTGTCTGAAGCAGTTGCTCTCCATGCTGGGCCTCTCTGCCAGAAAGAAAATACTGCAGGCTTCGCAGTAATTTTAAGACTTGAAAACGCTCAGTGTGATGACGTTGCTCCTGCTTTCTCCTTACCACTGCCTGGCACTGCCATTTGAAAATAAACTCTGGAAGAGGGAGGCTACTGAATTATTGTTTCAGCATATGTGTGGGTTAAGATAGGGAAACACAAAACAAAGCAAAACCATTTTGGTTCCCTAACATTCTCTCTGAACATTGCAAACTTCTGGACTCAGTAATTTATAAGAATCCTTGCACAATTTTTTTATGTTAGAAATATGAAACTTGAAAATCGGGTGACATGACATAATTTTAACCAAAGGTGATAGCCACAACTATCTGACCAAAACTTGGATGACTATAGAATTAGTACAACTGGTTGAGTCATTTTATACTGTGTGTCCTTTAAAACACAAACAACTGGAAAATGAGCCAATTCATTTTCTTTTTACTTAAAAGATTTTAAAACTTTTTTTACTGTTTTAGACAGAGAGAGCAAAGGGGAGGGAGAGGGAGAGAGAGAATCTTAACAGATCCCATGCCCAGGCTCTGTGCAGAGCCGGATCTGACCAACCTGAGCTGAAATCAAGAGTCCAACACTTAACTGACTGAGAGACCCAGGGGCCCTCAAAATGAGCCAGTTTAAAATACTGCTTTACTTAGAACAGAATAGACCTTATTTGGTGAAAGTATTTTACAACAGTTTGATTATTTTGAATGGGAATTGATAATGAAAATATCAATGTATTAATTTTTGTTTTAGTGATATAACAAGCAACATAGGTGAGCAGACTACCACAGAAATTAGAATGTAAAATCATCTCCATGTAATTCATACTCATTATCTGTGTTCCTTTTTATAAAAATTAGTGTTATTGAATGATGTATTTTTATAGTTAGACATTTAATTTTTTAAATTTCAGAATTTATATTTTCATTTGAGTGACAGGTTTTAAAAAAGTATGCTTCCAATGCTTCCAATCCAGTTTTTGTAGGTGACTTTCCCTTAAACTTTTAATTAATCATTACTATATAGAAATAATGTATTATTCTAAATTCAGTGTTTTTTCAGTCTGCATCTGACACTTTTCGGTGATATATGATCTGCACAGAAACTTGTGCTCAAAAAATGAAGACTTTAACCAGACAACATTCAAACAGAGAATAGTTAGGAAAGAAGGTAATTAATGGTGTTTTAAAGAAAATGAAAATATGATTGTAGCATGTTAGGTGTATATTGTTGCTGACTTAACACACTATTGTATACATAATTTAATATAAATCAAAGTAGCATAAAATATGGGACTTTGGGCGCCTGGGTGGCTCAGTCATTAAGCGTCTGCCTTCGGCTCAGGTCATGATCCCAGGGTCCTGGGATCGAGTCCCACATCGGGCTCCCTGCTCAGCGGGAAGCCTGCTTCTCCCTCTCCCACTCCCCCGCTTGTGCTCCTGCTCTCGCTATCTCTCTCTCTGTCAAATAAATAAAATCTTTAAAAAAAAAAAAATGGGACTTTAAGCAAAGTTATTTAAGGCCAAGAGTTCTAAACAAAATCTCGCCTAGAATTTTATTTTATTTATTTTCTTTTAATTTTTTAATTTTTATTTATTTGACAGAGAGAGACACAGCAAGAGAGGGAACACAAGCAGGGGGAGTGGGAGAGGGAGAAGCAAGCTTCCCGTGGAGCAGGGATCCCAACACGGGGCTCGATCCCAGGACCCTGGGATCATGACCTGAGCCGAAGGCAGACGCTTAATGACTGAGCCACTCAGGCACCCCTTACCTAGAATTTTAGAGCAATTCCATTCACAGTACGTTCAAGAGCACTGATATTTATAACCTAGGGAGTATTGGCAAATTACTGTAACAGGGAGTATTGGCAAATTACTGTAACAGTTTATTTTTATTTTTTATTTTTATTTTATTATTTTTTTTAAATTTTATTATGTTATTTTAGTCACCATACAATACATCATTAGTTTTTGATGTGGTGATCCACTATCCATTGTTTTCGTATAACACTGAGTGCTCCATGCAGTACGTGCCCTCCTTAATACCCATCACCAGGCTAACCCATTGCCGCACCCCCCTCCCCTCTAAAACCCTGTTTCTCAGGTCCATAGTCTCTCATGGTTCATCTCTCCCTCCAATTCCCACCCCCCCCCTTTTTCCCTTCCTTCTCCTAATGTTCTCCATGCTATTCCTTATGTTCCACAAATAAATGAAACCATATGATAATTGACTTTCTCTGCTTGACTTCTTTCACTTAGCATAATCTCCTCCAGTCCCATCCATGTTGATGTGAAAATTGGGTATTCATCCTTCCTGATGGCTGAGTAATATTCCATTGAGTAGATGGACCACATCTTCTTTATCCATTCATCTGTTGAAGGGCATCTCAGCTCCTTCAACAGCTTGGCTATTGCGGACATTGCTGCTATGAACACTGGGGTGCATATGGCCCTTCTTTTCACTGCATCTATGTCTTTGGGGTAAATACCCAGGAGTGCAATTGCTGGGTCATACGGTAGCTCTATTTTTAATTTTTTGAGGAACCTCCACACTGTTTTCCAGAGTGGCTGCCAGTAGCAACTATGTCCTCAGTTATGACACCCCGAATGTTTCTAGGATTTCCAAAAGTCTCAGGAGGGAGGGGATAGCAAAACAAAATCATCCAGAGTTTAGAACCATTATGCTACTTCCACCTTGTTAAAATGTTTCATCTCTTGGAGCTCTTTGTTTCAGCTTAATAGATTAATTATGAGGCCAATTTTTATGTTTGGGTGAAAAATGGACATTAAATATGAGGCCAATTTTTATGTTTGGGTGAAAAATGGACATTAAATATGTTTATATGGAAAGCTTTGAAATACTAATTTTACTGTACAGCAATGCTGATACTAGTATATAAAACTATGGACACCCTTTTTAAAAAAGCAGTAGTACTTTATGGGGTTTTTCTTTTTGTTTTTTGTTTTGTTTTGTTTTTAGAGCAGTTCTAGATTTACAGCAGAGTTGCGCAGAATATGAGGAATGACATCAGCATCATGGGAGCATGAGTCATTCTTTCTATCTCTCCCTTTGATCAACAACTAATTAGACATCCATAGCAAACCAAAGCGTCTTACATCTTACTCCAAGAGTCCCAGGAGGTTTCTAGCCCACCTATACAACTGAAAGTAGGCAGATAGTACCTCCATAGGGGCTATAGACTCAAGGTGTCAGTGAGCCTGCCCCACCCCTAGTTGCCATAGTGGTAGTGGGAGGCCTGGGACAGCAAAACTGGGATGGACACCCACAGGCAAGAGAGATGTTGTGGAGGTTCTGCCTTTGGGTGTGCAGAATCTGGCACAGAACTGCTGTGGAGGGAGAAGAGTTTGGATTCAGAGGAGAGGGAGGAACTTGGCAAAGCCTCCCTCTGCAAGGGTGGTACTGCAAGGGGGAATAAACTGTTAGGCAGGACCTGCAGTGACCTCTCTGGCAAAGGAGGTGGGAAGTAGTGAATGACTGCCTGTCACTCTTGCGTTGTGTCCATTGTGACTGTGGAGAAACCTGTTTTCTCTCCAGCAGCACCTGGATGTCTGAATATGAAACTCTGACTGAGGGGAGGCAGGGAAAGGAAGGGAAGGAGGCAGAAAAAAATGCCAAAGGGGATTAAAGGGTTACATTTCCTACTGTCTGCTTAGGAATTCAGCAAATTCAGATTGCCCACAAAGGTCTGGGAGTGCGCCATTACCATCTAGCAGTGGCATCCCTAAAGCCCAACTGCTAAACTCACATCTCCCCACGCCCTGCTACTCTCTGTATATGCTACCAAGTGTGTCCATTGTGAGGGAACTCTGGAAGCTGAGAAAGGTTCTCAGATTATAGGCCAAGGTCAGGGGCAAGGGAGAACCCACAAATTTGAGCTACAGCCCTGCCTCCTGGAATACAAAAGAAAGGTTTTTTTTTTTTTTATGTTTCTTTTTAAAATTTTTTATTGTTATGTTAATCACCATACATTACATCATTACTTTTTGATGTAGTGTTCCATGATTCATTGTTTGCGTATAACACCCAGTACTCCAGGCAATACATGCCGTCTTTAAAACCATCACCAGGCTAACCCATCCCCCCACCCCCAAACCCTCAGTTTGTTTTTCAGAGTCCATAGTCCCTCATGGTTTGTCTCCCGCTCTGATTTCCCCCCCTTCATTCTTCCCCTCCTACTATCTTCCAGTTCTTTTTTTTTTTTTTTAACATATAATGTATTATTAGTTTCAAAGGGACAGATCTGTGATTTAACAGTCTTGCACGATTCACAGCGCTTACCAGAGCACATACCCTCCCCAGTGTCTATCACCCAGTCACCCCATCCTTCCCACCCCACCCCCCACTCCAGCAACCCTCAGTTTGTTTCCTGAGATTAAGAATTCCTAATATCAACAGTGAGGTCATATGATACATGTCTTTCTCTGACTTACTTCGCTCAGCATAATACCCTCCAGTTCCATCCACGTTGTTGCAAATGGAAAGATTTCATTCCTTTTGATGGCTGAATAATATTCCATTGTATATATATACCAGATCTTCTTTATCCATTTATCTGTCGTTGTACATCTTGGCTCTTTCCACAGTTTGGCTATTGTGGACATTGCTGCTATAAACATTGGGGTGCACGTACCCCTTCAGATCCCTACATTTGTATCTTTGGGGTAAATACCCCGTAGTGCTGGGTCGTAGGGTAGCTCTATTTTCAACTTTTTGAGGAACCTCCATACAGTTTTCCAGAGTGGCTGCACCAGTTTGCATTCCCACCAATAGTGGAGGAGGGTTCCCCTTTCTCCGAATCCCCGCCAACATCTGTCGTTTCCTGAGTTGTTAATTTTAGCCATTCTGACTGGTGTGAGGTGGTATCTCATTGAGCTTTTGATTTGGATTTCCCTGATGCAAGTGATGTTGAGCACTTTTTCATGTATCTGTTGGCCATTTGGATGTCTTCTTTGGAAAAATGTCTATTCATGTCTTCTGCCCATTTCTTGACTGGATTCTTTGTTCTTTGGGTGTTGAGTTTGATGAGTTCTTTATAGATTTTGGATACTAGCCCTTTATCTGATATGTCATTTGCAAATATCTTCTCCCATTCTGTTAGTTGTCTTTTGGTTTTGTTGACTGTTTCCTTTGCTTTGCAAAAGTTTTTTCTCTTGATGAAGTCCCAATAGTTCATTTTTGCCCTTGCGTCCCTTGCCTTTGACGATGTTTCTAGGAAGAAGTTGCTGCGGCTGACTCAAAGAGGTTGCTGCCTGTGTTCACCTTTAGGATTTTGATGGACTCCTGTCTCACATTTACGTCTTTCAACCATTTGGAGTCTATTTTTGTGTGTGGTGTAAGGAAATGGTCCAGTTTCATTCTTCTGCTTGTGGCTGTCCAATTTTCCCAACCATTTGTTGAAGAGAGTTGTCTTTTTTCCATTGGACATTCTTTCCTGCTTTGTCAAAGATGAGTTGACCATAGAGTTGAGGGTCCATTTCTGGGCTCTCTATTCTGTTCCATTGATCTATGTGCCTCTTTTTGTGCCAGTACCATACTGTCTTGATGATGACAGTTTTGTAATAGAGCTGGAAGTCCGGAATTGTGATTCCGCCAGCTTTGTTTTTCTTTTCCAACATTCCTCTGGCTATTCGGGGTCTTTTCTGGCTCCATAAAAATTTTAGGATTATTTGTTCCATTTCTTTGACAAAAGTGGGTGGCATTTTGATAGGGATTGCATTGAATGTGTAGATTGCTCTATGTAGCATTGATATCTTCACAATATTTGTCCTTCCAATCCACGAGCATGGAACAAAATTTTTCCATTTCTTTGTGTCTTCCTCAATTTCTTTCATGAGTATTTTATAGTTTTCTGAGTACAGATTCTTTGCCTCTTTGGTTAGATTTATTCCTAGGTATCTTATGGTTTTGGGTGCAATTGTAGATGGGATAGACTTCTTAATTTCTCTAATTCTTCTGTCTTGTTGCTGGTGTATAGGAATGCCACTGACTTGTGCATTGATTTTATATCCTGCCACTTTACTGAATTCCTGTATGAGTTCTAGCAGTTTTGGGGTGGAGTCTTTTGGGTTTTCCACATAAAGTATCATCCCATCTGCAAAGAGTGAGAGTTTGACTTCTTCTTTGCTGATTTGGATGCCTTTTATTTCTTTTTGTTGTCTGATTGCTGTGCCTAGGACTTCTAATACTATGTTGAATAGCAGTGGTGATAGTGGACATTCCTGCTGTGTTCCTGATCTTAGGGGGAAAGCTCTCAGTTTTCCCCCATTGAGAATGATATTTGCTGTGGTTTTTCATAGATGGCTTTTATGATATTGAGGTATGTACCCTCTATCCCTATACTCTGAAGAGTTTTGATCAAGAAAGGATGCTGTACTTTGTCAAAGAATTTTTCTGCATCTTTTGAGAGGATCATATGGTTCTTGTTCTTTCTTTTATTAATGTATTGTATCACGTTGATTGATTTGCGGATGTTGAACCAACCTTATAGCCCGGGGATAAATCCCACTTAGTCATGGTGAATAATCCTTTTAATGTACTGTTGGATCCTATTGGCTAGTATTTTGGTGAGAATTTTTCCACCCATATTCATCAAAGATGTTGGTCTGTAATTCTCCTTTAGATGGGGTCTTTGTCTGGTTTTGGGATCAAGGTAATGGTGGCCTCATAAAATGAGTTTGGAAGTTTTCCTTCCATTTCTGTTTTTTGGAACAGTTTCAGAAGGATACATTTGAAGGATTCTTCTTCAAATGTTTGGTAGAAGTCCCCTGGGAAACATCTGGCCCTGGGCTCTTGTTTGTTAGGAGATTTTTGATTACTGCTTCAATTTCCTTAATGGTTATAGGTCTGTTCAGGTTTTCTATTTCTTCCTGGTCCAGTTTTGGTAGTTGATACATCTCTAGGAATGCACCCATTTCTTCAGATTATCTAATTTGCTGGCATGTAGTTGCTCCTAATATGTTCTTATAATTGTTTGTATTTCTTTGGTGTTGGTTGTGATCTCTCCTCTTTCATTCATGATTATCTTGATTTGGGTCATTTCTCTTTTCTTTTTGATAAGTCTGGCCAGGGGTTTATCAATCTTGTTAATTCTTTCAATGAACCAACTCCTAGTTTCGTTGATCTTTTTACTGTTCTTTTGGTTCTGTTTCATTGATTTCTGTTCTGATCTCTATTATTTCTCTTCCCCTGCTGGGTTTAAGCTTTATTTGATGTTCTTTCTCCAGCTCCTTTAGGTGTAGGGTTAGGTTGTGTATTTGAGACCTTTCTTGTTTCTTGAGAAAGGCTTGTATTGCTATATTCTTTCCTCCTAGGACTGCCTTTGCTGCCTCACAAAGATTTTGAACAGTTGTGTTTTCATTTTCATTTGTTTCCATGATTTTTAAAAATTCTTCTTTAATTTCCTGGTTGACCCTTTTGTTCTTTAGTAGGATGCTCTTTAGCCTCCATGTATTTGAGTTCTTTCTGACTTTCCTCTTGTGATTGAGTTCTAGTATCAAAGCACTGTGGTCTGAAAATATTCAGGGAAGGATCCCAATCTTTTGGTAGTGGTTGAGGCCTGATTTTTGACCTAGGATGTGATCTATTCTGGAGAATGTTCATAGGCACTAGAGAAGAATGTGTATTCCGTTGCTTTGGGATGGAATGTTCTGAATATATCTGTGAAGTCCATTTGGTCCAGTGTGACATTTAAAGTCTTTATTTCCTTTTTGGTCTTTTGCTTAGATGATCTGTCCATTTCAGTGAGGGGGGGGTGTTAAAATCCCCCACTATTACTGTATTTTGTTGATGTGTTTCTTTGCCTTTGTTATTAATTGGCTTATATAATTGGCTGCTCCCATGTTAGGGGAATAGATATTGACAATTGTTAGATCTTCTTGTTGAATACACCCTTTAAGTAGGATATAGTGTCCTTCCTCAACTCTTATTACAGTCTTTGGTTTAAAATCTAATTTGTCTGATACAAGGATTGCCACCCCAGCTTTCTTTTGGTGTGCATTAGCATGGTAAATGGTTTTCCACCCCCTCACTCTCAATCTGGAGGTGTCTTTGGGTCTAAAATGAGTCTCTTGCCGACAGCGTATCGATGGGTCTTGCTTTTTTATCCAATCTGATAGCCTATGTCTTTTGATTGGGGCATTTAGCCCATTTACATTCAGGGTAACTATTGAAAGATAGGAATTTAGTGCCATTGTATTGCCTGTAAGGTGACCGTTACTGTATATTGTCTGTGTTCCTTTCTGGTCTGTGTTCCTTTTAGGCTCTCTCTTTGCTTAGAGCACCCCTTTCAATATTTCTTGTAGGGCTGCTTTCGTGTTTACAAATTGCTTTAGTTTTTGTTTGTCCTAGAAGCTTTTTATCTCTCCTTCTATTTTCAATGACAGCCTAGCTGGATAGAGTATTCTTGGCTGCATATTTTTCTCATTCGTGCTCTGAATATATCATGCCAGTCCTTTCTGGCCTGCCATGTTTCTGTGGATAGGACTGTTGCCAGTCTAATATTTCTACCATTGTGGGTTACAGATCTCTTCTCCCAAGCTGCTTTCAGGATTTTCTCTTTGTCTCTGAGACTCGTAAGTTTTACTATTAAATGTCAGGGTGTTGACCTATTTTTATTGATTTTGAGGGGGGTTCTCTGTGCCTCCTGGATTTTGATGCCTGTTTCCTTCCCCAAATTAGGGAAGTTCTCTGCTATAATTTGCTCCAATATACCTTCTGCCCCCCTCTCTCTCTTATTCTTCTTCTGGGATCCCAATTATTCTAATGTTGTTTTGTCTTATGGTATTGCTTATCTCTTGAATTCTGCCCTCCAGACCCAGTCATTGTTTATCTCTCTTTTTCTCAGCTTCTTTATTCTCCATCATTTGGTCTTCTAAATCATTAATTCTGTCTTCTGCCTCATTTATCCTAGCAGTTAGAGCCTCGATTTTTGATTGCACGTCATTAATAGCCTTTTTGATTTTGACTTGGTTAGATTTTAGTTCTTTTATTTCTTCAGAAAGGGTTTCTCTAATATTTTCCGTGCTTTTTTCAAACCCAGCTAGTATGTTTAAAATTATCACTGAACTGTAGTTCTGAGATCGTACTAATGTCCGTATTAATTAGGTCCCTGGCAGTCGGTAGTGCCTCTTGTTCCTTTTTTTCAGGTGATTTTTTCTGTCTTTTTATTTTGTCCAGAGGACTATTTTGTTCTCTCATACGCATATGAGGGTAGCAACGACCCCATAAAAATATGCACTCAACAAATCAGAAGAGACCTGAAACCTGGGGAAAAGAAAGGGAAAGAAAGAAAAAAGAGAAAAAAAGATAAACAAACAACAAAGAAGAAAAACCAGAATATGATGAAATATTATCAGGCTGGTGCATAGATCACTGCCACAACTCTAGATTTTGTACATATTTTGGTCTATTAGAAGAAAGTACCTCACAAAATTTTAAAGAAAGAAAAAACTCATGGATGTACAAAGTAAGGGTAAATACGATCAAGGGCTGGAATATGACTGTAAAGATGAAAATTATTAAAGAATTTATAAAAGGAAATGATAAGACAAGAAGTTGGTTGACGAAAGAAAGAAGAGGATGTAAAAAAAAAAAAGGGAGAGAATGTGATCAGGCAGGAGACTAAAACAAAGCCATACACTAGATATTTGCTGTATATTTTGGTCTGTTGCAAGAAAATGTATCCCAAAATTTTAAAGAGTAAACAACGTATATATACATACCAAAAATAAGGTTAACTACTATGAAGGGATAGAATATGAGTCTGAAAATGAAAAATAAAAAAGATTTTTAAAAAAATTTTATTATGTTATCTTAGTGACCATACAATACATCATTGGTTTTTGATGTGGTGATCCACGATCCATTGTTTTCGTATAATACGCAGTGCTCCACGCAGTACGTGCCGTCCTTAATACCCATCACCGGGCTAACTCATCCCCCCCCGCCAAAACCCTGTTTGTTTCTCAGGTCCATAGCCTCTCATGGTTCATCTCTCCCTCCAATTCCCCCTCCCCATTTTTCCCTTCCTTCTCCTAATGTCCTCCATGTTATTCTTTGTTCCACAAATAAGTGAAAACATATGATAATTGACTTTCTCTGCTTGACTTATTTCACTTAGAATTGTCTCCTCCAGTCACCTCCATGTATGCAAAAGTTGGGTATTCATCCTTTCTGATGGCTGAGTAATATTCTTCTATTGTATATATGGACCACATCTTCTTCTTCCATTCATCTATTGAAAGGCATATTGGCTCTTTCCACTGGCTATTTGGCTATTGAGGACATTGCTGCTATGAACATTGGGGTGCCTATGGCCCTTCTTTTCACTACATCTGTGTCTTTGGGGTAAATACCCAGGAGTGCAATTGTTGGGTCATAGGGTAGCTCTATTAAAAATTTTTTTTTTTAAGATTTTATTTATTTATTTGACAGAGAGGACACAGCGAGAGAGGGAGCACAAGTGGGGGAGGGTCAGAGGGAGAAGCAGGCTTCCCGCGGAGCAGGGAGCCCGATGCGTGGCTCGATCCCAGGAACCCGGGATCATGACCTGAGCTGAAGGCAGCCGCTTAACGACTGAGCCACCCAGGTGCCCCCATTTTTAAATTTTTGAGGCACCTCCACACTGTTTTCCAAAGTGGCTGTACCACCTTGCATTCCCACCAACAGTGTAAGAGGGTTCCCCTTTCTCCACAACCTCTCCAACATTTGTTGTTTCTTTCCCTGTCCATTTTTGCCATTCTAACTGGTGTAAGGTGATATCTCAGTGTGGTTTTGATTTGGATTTCCCTGATGGCTAATGATGATGAACATTTTTTCATGTGTCTGTTAGCCATTTGTATGTCCTCTTCAGAGAAGTGTCTTTTTATATATTCTGCCCACTCTTGCACTTATTTGTTTTTTGGGTGTTGAGTTTGGGAAGTTCTTTATAGAGTTTGGATACCAGCCCTTTATCTGTAGTGTCATTTGCAAATATCTTCTCCCATTCTGTGGGTTGCCTCTTTGTTTTGTTGACTGTTTCCTTTGGTGTACAGAAGCTTTTTATTTTGATGAAGTCCCAAAAGTTCATTTTTGCTTTTGTTTCACTAGCTTTTGGAGATGTATCTTGAAAGAAGTTGCTGTGGCCGATGTCCAAGAGGTTACTGCCTATGTTCTCCTCTAGGATTTTGATGGTTCCTGTCTCACATTGAAGTCTTTCATCCACTTTGAGTTTATCTTTGTGAATGGTGTTAGAGAATGGTCGAATTTCATTCTTCTGCATGTGGCTGTCCAATTTTCCCAGCACCGTTTATTGAAGAGACTGTCTTTTTTCCATTGCATGTTTTTTCCTACTTTGTCAAAGATTATTTGACCATAGAGTTAAGGGTCCATATCTGGGTTCTCTGTTCTGTTCCATTGGTCTATATGTCTGTTTTTGTGCCAGTACCATGCTGTCTTGGTGATCACAGCTTTGTAATATAGCTTGAAACTGGGCAACGTGATGCCCCAGCTTTGGTTTTCTTTTCCAATATTTACTTGGCGATTCAAGGTGTTTTCTGATTCCATACAAATTTTAGGATTGTTTATTCCACCGCTTCGAAAAATGTCATTGGAATTTTGATCGGGATGGCATTGAAGGTATAGATTGCTCTGGGTAGCATAGACATTTTAACAATGTTTATTCTTCTAATCCATGAGCATGGAATATTTTTCCATCTTTTTGTGTCTTCTTAAATTTCTTTCATGAGTGTTTTGTAGTTCCTAGAGTATAGATCCTTTACCTCTTTGGTTAGGTTTATTCTGAGGTATCTTATGGTTTTTGGTGCTATTGTAAATGGAATCATTTCTGTAATTTCTCTTTCTACAGTTGCATTGTTAGTGTGTAAGAAAGCAACTGATTTCTGTGCATTGATTTTGTATCCTGCCACATGACTGAATTGCTGGATGAGTTCTAATAATTTGTGGGTGGAGTCTTTTGGGTTTTCCACGTAAGGTATCATGTCATTTGTGAAAAGAGAGAGTTTGACTTCTTCTTTGCCAATTTGAATACCTTTTATTTCTTTTGTCTGATTGCTGTTGCTAGGACTTCTAATATTATGATGAACAATAGTGGCGACAGTGGGCATCCTTGACGTGTTCCTTATCTTAAGGGAAAGGCTTAAGATAAGCCTTTTAAAACTGGAACTCAAGTTTTAAAGTTCCAGTTTTAAAGCAGTGTGACTGAGACTATGCAGGGAATAATCTCAATCTATTGGTATTGGTTGAGACCTGATTTGTGACCCAGTATGTGGTCTATTCTGGAGGAAGTTCCATGCACGCTCGAGAAGAATGAGTATTCTGTTGTTTTAGGGTGGAATGTTCTGTAAATATCTATGAGGTCCATCTGGTCCAATGTACCATTCAAAGCTCTTGTTTCCTTGTTGGTTTTCTGCTTAGATGATCTCTCCATTGCTGAGAGTGGTATTTGAGGACTCCTACAATTAACGTATTGTTTTCAATATGACTCTTCATGTTGGTTAACAGTTGGTTTATGTAGATGGCTGCTCCCATGTTGGGGGCATAGATATTTACAATTGTTAGATCTTCTTGTTGGATAGACTCTTTAAGAATGATATACTGTCCTTCTGTGTCTCTAATTATAGACTTTAGTTTAAAATCTAATTTGTCTGATATAAGAATTGCTACCCTAGCCTTCTTTTGAGGTCCGCTGGCATGGAAGATGCATCTCCATCCCTTCACTTTCAGTGTGGATGTATCTTTAGGTTCAGAATGAGTCTCTTGTAGGCAGCATGTGGATGGGTCCTGTCTTTTTATGCAGTCTGCAACCCTGTGCAGACTGTGCCGTTTTATGGGAGTGTTTAGGCCATTCTGAAGAGTGATTATGGATAGATACGAATTAATTGTCATCATGTTGCCTGTGAAGATGTTGTTTTTATAGATTGTCCATGTAAATTTCTGTTGTAGATCACTCTTGGGGTCTTTCTCCTTTTATAGAACCCCCCTTAATATTTCTTGCAGGGCCGGCTTAGTGGTCACATATTCTTTCAGCTTCTGCCAGTCGTGAAAGCTCTGCATCTCTCCATCCATTCTAAATGAAAGCTTTGCCAGATAAGTATTCTTGCCTTCATGTTCTCCCCATTTAGTACCCTGAATATGTCTTGCTAGGCCTTTCTGGCTTGCCATGTCTCTGTGGTTAGGTCTGACATTATTCTGATGTTCCTCCCTCTGTGCATAAGGAATGTCTTTCCCCTAACTGCCCTTAAGATGGTTTCCTTGGTTCTAAGATTTGCAAGTTTTACTATTACATGCTGGGGTGTTGGCCTGTTTTCCTTGATCTTGGGAGGGGTCCTCTCTGCCTCTACGATGCGAATGTTTGTTTCACTCCCCAGATTGGGGAAGTTCTCAGCTAGGATTTGCTCAAATACATCTTCTAGTCCTCTCTCTCTCTCTCCACTCCCTCCGGGATTCCAATTATTCTGACATTGGAATCCCTCATGGTGTCACTTATTTCTCTGATTCTATTTTCATGGATTCTGAGTTGTTTCTCCCTGGCCTCCTCTTTTCCCTTTTTATCCATTATATTGTCTTCCAGGTCGCTTATTCGCTCTTCTGCCTCAGTTATCCTAGCTGTTAGATTATCTAGATTGGATTGGATCTCATTGATGGCATTTTTAAGTTCTGCCAATTCCCCTTTTATTTCTGCCCTTAGACACTCCTATCTTGCCATTAATTGATTTCTCCATTCTAGCGATTGTCTTCACAATTGCTAACCTGAATTCCGTCTCTGACATCTTGGTTATATCTGCATCCATTTGTAAATCTGCACCATAAGTCATAGTCTCGGAGTCTTTTCTGTTTTGGGGGTTCCTCCTTCTAGTCATTCTGTCGAGGGGTGGTGAGGGAAAGTACAGAGTCCAAATTATTGACCGGAACCTGAGCAAGATGCTCCTGTTTTATAGGGACCTAAAGTTGGTCACTTCTTGTTTTCCCAGCCTGTCTTCTGGGAAAAGTGACTGCCCTGCTGTTACTCAGGCAAACCTGTTTGGGTAGGGTTGCCCTGCCCCCCTGTGGCAGGGGATGTGCTCAGCGGGAATCAGTTTTTGGGTCTTTTGTTCTCTGTTGCCTTTCCCTGGCGGCTTTCTGTGTCTCTTCTGTGAGTTAGAGCAGAAGAGACTGTTTCCAACCCTCTGCCTCAGAGCAGAGAGACAGCAGTCTATTCTTCACTGTGTTCTGTAGGCCACACTCTCTGTTTCTGTCCGTGCTGCTATAAACTGCAAGCGTCCTGGGTTGTGCATCCTTCTGCAGTGCTCCCAGTCCTTCCTCCAGGTTGGGGCACTTCTCTGCCCTTTGTGCTTCTAAAACCACCAGATGCTCCCAGTTTGCTCCCTCGACCCTGCCGCTCTGGGTTTTCTCCCCGGGGGCTGCCCTAAAGCCTTTCCCCACCTCTACCAGTCTGTGATTCTGTGCCCCGTCCCCAGTAGTGATTCTGTGCCCCATCCCCAGCACGGGAGGCTGTCGCTCACTTGCAGTGTAGGATCCCCACAGCTGGGCATCCTCCCGCTGCCATTTATCCTCCGATATCTGCCTGCAGAATCACGGCTCTCTGCTTCGTACCTCAAAACCAACCGCCTGTGATATTCTGCTTGTAGAGATTCAAATTTTCTTACAACTCAAGCTGATTTTGTGGGTGCTCAGAGTGGTCTGGTAGATCCAGCTCCGTTCCGGGTTCAGTTGAAATAGGGTCCCCTACTCCTCTGCCATCTTTCCTTCTCCCCTCTAAATATTTCTTCTTCAAATATTGCCTTCCTCTATTAAACTCAGTGGTAAAAACCAACATTATAATATTTTATTTTATTTTTATTACTAAATGACTTCATTCCCACGTACTTCCAGCATTTTGGCCATCTTAAAAATAAGCTGGTCATTAACCTTTCTGACTGTATTCTCAGTAGAGTAATCATCATTATAAATTTGTCAGTAGTGTAAGGGAGATAAAAATTATTTAAAAGCAGGATATGGTGTAGTTAACAAAAATTCAAGCAGGTAAATTTGAAAATCTAATGAGCTTTATTACATGATTCCTGAATTGGGCAACATTCCATCTGGCAAGTAGAGGGGAGCTCCGAAGCGCTATAGAGGAGGAAAGGTTTTTAAAGATAAAGAGGGAGGACAAAAGAAAGGAACTTGGTAGCACAGAACCCATTATTTTAGGCAAGGTCACCCTCCTGGGGTAATGGAGAAGATCCATCTGTAAACTTTCTAATGCTGACCAGGAAATTCCAGGTTGACTGGTTAAAGTCCTCCTTCCTGGAGGCTTGAAACTGCAGTAGGTTAGGTATTGAGCTTTACTGACTTGGGGCTTTAACATAAGTGATAACATTGGGGCCTATGCTTTTCTTCTTAATAATTCCCCACATCCACTTGATCAGCTTTGAGCTTACCTGTGAGATGTGGTAAAAAAAAAAAAAAATGTAAGGCATTAGCACCATTCTTAGCTACCACTGTGTAGTTCTCTAAGGTTTTGTTAATCCTTTGTATGGTATTCACAAGGCAGGCCATTTTTACTTAATCTCTGTCATATTCACAGTTTACTTCTTCAGGTTTACATTCTTTAAGTTGGCTATTTTCTTTGTTCCTTTGATGTTCCAGTCTTAGGCCGATCATTTTCCTGGCAGTTGGCAGCTGGGTAGTAGGCATATAAAATTTTGAAAGAGTATAACAGGGGCACCTGGGTGGCTCAGTCGTTAAGCGTCTGCCTTTGGCTCAGGTCATGATCCCAGGGTCCTGGGATCTAGCCCTGCATCGGGTCTCCCTGTCAAATAAATAAATAATCTTAAGAAAGAAAGAAAGAATGTAACACACTAGAGAGCTTTTTATGGTTACTATAAACAGGATAATTCTCAACATTAGGAGTGCATTTCAAAGCTATGGTCCCTAACACTGAAAGCGATAAAAATCAAGTAAGTCAAAATCTCTGGTAAAGGAGTCAGTCTTGAAGCCAAGTGGCTTGCTCAGTGATCTTATGTAATTAGGTTTCAGGTTCCCCACAAGAGTTAATGCAGGTATAGCAGGTACTGTTGGCCACACCAGACATCAACCTCCCTGCTCAACTAGTAATCAAGGACTGTCGGAATACCAAGAACTACTTTGGTCAGAGGATCTTTGTGGGGCTGCTCTTGGTTTAGCAGTAGATTCTGCAAATATTTCAATAATTAAGGACAAGTTCCCGGTCATAGCCTCTTTAGCCCTTATTCTAAGCAGTGAAACAGGGACCATAGGAACCTGCCCAAAGGAAGGAATCCTGAATCGTGGAACTCTCCCAGGAGATCCTTTATAAATAATCTTGACAGTGTAAATTCGGGGGGGGGTCCATCAATGAGATGTCTTATTTTCTTGTGAAAAGAATTTTCTCCTGGCCTGAGACAAAAGATTGTTCTAAATTCCAGATGTTACCACCCTACCAATGGCCTGGGCATAATTTTTTCAGGGCAGTGTCAGAGTTAAAGAAAGGGAAAGAAAGGGAAGGGGCTTCATGTTTAATGAAAGCATGAAGTTTTGATCTATTGTCTTGGGCAGACATAGTCTACTTCAACGTCAGCTACTTCTCTTCCTTGCCAGTTTCATTCAGAGAGATTTCCAGTATCTATACAGGACAGGTTCTCAGGTGGAACCTTCTTTAGCTGTGAGATAACGTACTCAAGGTTCAATGCTTCCTAATTTTGTAACAGCATCAGTTGTAAGTGTTGTGGTTTCATTTATTTATTTTTTTTAAAGATTTTATTTGTCAGAGAGTGCATGCATACACAAGCAGGAGGAGTGGCAGACAGAGGGAGACGGAGAAGCAGGCTTCCCGCGGAGCAGGGATCCCGATGAAGGGCTTAATCCCAGGACCCTGGGACCATGACCTGAGCCGAAGGCAGATGCTTAACCAACTGAGCCCCCTAGGTGCCCTATGAAGTGGTTTTAGAATATAAGTGAGGTTCATTGGGGTGGAGTCAGGAGCAGGCAGCCAAAAAAGAATTCTTGCAGAGGTTTCTGAAAGAAGTTTCATATGTTAAAGAAGACTCAAGATACCACAGGCCTTTCCATTGTCAAGTTAAGGTTGTTTACCCCTCTAGTAACACATTAACATGAAGATAGTTGGAGGAGGAACATTACACTCTGCCCACTTCAAGTATCTGTCAATGGGCTTCAGGTTATAAGAACATTTAATTGTATCTGCATTTCCTTCTGTCTCAGCCTCCCTCAGTTTTATGAAGGGGAGGGTGATGTTAGGACTTCAGGAAACTGAGTTATGGCTCTCTGGAAGTTAGACTATTGATAAGAAAGCTTCTTCCTAGTAAATCACTAGGATATTTATAAATTGAGGGAGATTCAGGTCTTGCAGGACTGTGATCTCTGTAAGTTAACTATTTGTTTTTCCTTTAGGGCAGCCAGGAGTGCCTGATGAATGTCACATATATCCCATGGGGTGTGTGTGTGGGGTGTCAGCTTCTGCTTTGTCCTCAGCTTGCCTTCTGTTCCCTCGTCATAAGGAACACTTATTAAGGTTGCTTCCAACAGGACTTAAGGGCTCTCTTCCTCTGATGATGTTTCCAGAATATCCCTCACCAGGCTCTGTCTACACTGATCAACAGGATCTTTTTAACTGGGATCTGGGAAGACTTCTTAACCTGTTGATGACAGGCCTGACTTTGAGACAGAGACTCAGTAGCTGGATCCTTCTGGGTCACCAAAAGTTATAGAATTCCAAGAAGTTTGCAAATCTTTTTAAGGCTTATGTGATATGACCAGTGAACCAGGTACTTTGATCACTGGACACAGTGGAAGGTATACCTTAAATGGGAAACACATTTTCTAATAGTTTCTTTGTCACTGTGAGGGCATCAGCCTTTTAACAGGGAAAGGCTTCAACCTATCTGAAAAATAAACAAGAACAAGAACATTAATAACCCAAGTAGGTGGTAGTTGAATGAAATCAACTACAGATGCAACTGTTCAAAGGATCCAGAGGGAGGAGATCTGCAGCCTCTGGGAACAAAAACAGTTTTTCCAGGATTATGGAGCTGGTTACTGGTAGCTTAGCTTGTTGTTACAAGTCTCCCCACCAATGTCTATTCACGGTGTGAGACAATGCCTTATGCCTTATGGTGAGTGAGGGAATGTAAAAAACAAAAAATGGGATTTTCCAGGGAGCCAGGAAGAAAACCAAGTGGCCATCTTGGGTTTCCCATAACCCCAATTATTCATTCAATTTAATTTAATTCATTTAATTTATAGGTATCGTTTACCAGTTATGATTTCTGGCTCAGGAGCACACTGTTACCATGTTACAAGGATATCAGCTGGCAAAGGTCTGCCAATGAGAAGAAGCTAAAGGGACTTAATCCACAGGTACCACAAATCTTACAAATACAACATTAAGAAGGCTTAGTAGTACTTCTTGCTTGATGAATGTTTCGCATGTAATTTCCATATCAAATAAGGTGCGTTAGTTTAGCAAATCCTTTGGAATGTTCCAGGGCAAAAAGATTGAAGCAGAACAAAAGTCCAAAAAAAAAAGTTGTCTTTTTAACAGACATTAAAACAAATTCTTTTTTTTTTTTTTTAAAGATTTTTATTTATTTATTTATTGAGAGAGAGAGAGAATGATAGAGAGCATGAGAGGGAGGAGGGTCAGAGGGAGAAGCAGACTCCCCGCTGAGCAGGGAGCCTGATGCGGGACTCGATCCAGGGACTCCAGGATCATGACCTGAGCCGAAGGCAGTCGCTTAACCAACTGAGCCACCCAGGCGCCCCATTTTTTTTTTTTTTAAGATTTTTATTTATTTATTTATTGAGAGAGAGACAAATTCTAATTTTGTACCAGCTTACTTTGGATATTAAAATTTATTCATTCCAATCTTTGCTAATTCTGACCACACATAAAATTTCTTTCTAAAGATTCCTTTTTCACAAACTTTCTACAAGTTTATGTTCCCTCAACAAAGTGCATCTTCAGGAGAGCCTGCCTGGCTCAGTGGTTAAGTGTCTGCCTTCAGTTCAGGTCATGATCCCAGAGTCCTGGGATCAAGCCCCGCATCAGGCTCCCTGCTCCGCGGGGAGTATGCTTCTCCCTCTCCTCTGCTGCTCCCTCTCCTCATGTTCTCTCTCTCTCAAATAAATAAAAAATCTTAAAAAAAGAGTGGATCTCATAATATATATATATTTTTTAGATTTTATTTAGAGAGAGACAGTACAAGGGGGTTGAAGGGAGGGGCAGAGGGAGAGGAGGAGAGACAATATTAAGCTGACTCCATGCTGAGTGCAGGACCTAGTGCCTGACTCAATCTCAGAACTCTGAGATCATGACCTGAGTGAAATCAAGAGTTGGGAGGAGCACATATGTTAGATATGGGGGTGTCTGTAAGGTCAGTAACTTGGTGGATTCTTTACAGTGTGTCATCTCTTCACAGTGGAGAGTCAGTGCAGACAGAGGATTAGTAGAATGAATACACAGAGGAGAAAAGAGGGGAACAGTATGATTTATGTTAGTCTTAACAGTCTTTTCTTTTAGGTACCTCTTACGTCTTTAATTTTTTATTAGCCTTTTGCAAGAAATCTTCCAATGATACTGTCTCAGAACTTTGAAACTTTCTGGAGGCCTCTATTTGATAGTTAAAACAAGTATCCCATTCTGTTTAATTTCAGGACCCTGGCTTTAAAGTGCACTTCTTTTTTCACTTATTTTTAAGTAATCTCCACACCACACATGGGGCTCGAACTTAGAACCATAAGATGCTCTACTGACTGAGCCTGCCCGGTGCCCCACTCAAATGCACTTCTTAATTGATATTATCTAATTGGAATGTTTCCTGTAACGGCCATTATATTTCTAGGTTGTACTTCTCCTGAGGGCTAGCAGCAATTCAGTAGGAGGCGAACTGCAAAGGCATTTAATCCACATTTATGTCCAGACATAAATGGGGTTCAACTCACTTTTTTGTCCAACTTTATTTTGGAGCCCCCAGCCTGAGTTTCCAAAGTAAGGTCCTCAGAATATGAAACAAGTTTCAGAAGACCTTGCCATTTTTGCTATATGTCTGCAATTTGCAGGATCATGGTGCAAAATAAATAAAATATAAAATAAAATACACCAGTGTATTGAAAAGTGGTGGCTTTGGTCCAATAGAATTTAAGTATCCCATTAGTCAAGACTTTAGGTTTCTTGGAGCCAAACTGGTACATAAAAAGGATGTGTTTCTTGGTTGGAGATTATGCATGTTTTATAGTGTACCTTGATACCTGGAGGTGTTCTTGAGGTTGGCAGGTGACCTGGTGTCAATCTTACCTGTTCTGTGACCAAGTTATTGTATCACAGGTGTCTTTTTGAGGTATTGAATCCTCTAGAAGGCTTTAAATGCTCAGCAGGTGTCCCCCAATTATGCAGCTAAAAGGCCCTGAAATTCCTGTTAGCAATAGCCTTTATGTATACAAAACAAGACAAATGAACCTGTGCATCTTAATGTTTCAACAGCAACCAAGAGATGTTATGTGTCCTGAGCATAAGAACACCATGTGTGCACCAGCAACAATTCCCATGGAATCTTGGTGGGGTTTTCCATCCAAGGAACTGTGGTCTGAAAGGGTAGGGATTTGGCTGTGGACAGACCCTTCTGCTCGCTGGTTGGGCTCCAGGCAAAACTTCAGGGTTAACTGAGATCTGGGCAAACTGCCGGCTCAACTGGGCTCCACACAAAAATGCTGGCTCAGTTAGGCTCCAGGCAGAACTGCCAGCGCAACAGGGTACCAGGCAAACATGCCAACTCTACTGGGCTCTAGGCGAGAATGCCAGATCAAATGGGTTCCAGCAAACTGCCAACTCACCTGGTTTCCGGATAGAAATAGCAGTTTGAGTGTATTCCAGGTAAACATGCTAACTCAACTGAGCTTCACACAAAACTGCCAGCTGAATAGGGATACAGGCAAATATGCTGGGTCAACTAGGCTTTAGGCTAATGTGCAGCTCAGCTAGGCTCCAGCCAGAACTGCTAGCTTAGATGGGCTCTAGCCTAATGTGACAGTTCAGCTTGACTTTGGGTAAACATGCCAGCTCAAACATGCTGCAGGCAAACTGCCAGCTCATGTTCACCTGGATTCCAGGCAGAACTGCTAGCTCAACCAACTGTAGCTCAAATGGGCTCCAGGCCAATATGCCAGCTCACTTGGGCTCTGGCTAAACTGGGTTCAGGGTAAACATGGCAGATCAAATAGGCTCTTAGCCTATTTGCACATCAGCCCAAATATGCACATCAGTAGGCTTTGCGTATAACTTCATGCCAGTTCAAGCTGACCTGCCCTGTAAAGGAAAGCCAATTAGAGCAAAAACTCAATGGCAAAAATATGATAGCTCAGACTGAGAGAGCGACTTACCTATAGCACTCGGAAGCAGCAAGAAAAACAGTGAACTCACTGTGTTTGTGGGGACCATGCCTGTGTTTCTCATCATCCTAGAAGCTGCCAGAAATTCTCTTCAGTCCTTCTACTGCCCCCAAATCTGTTAAATAATAAAAATTCACCTGAGTAAATTTGAAAATCTAATGAGCTTTATTACATGATTCCTGAATTGGGCAACATTCCATCTGGCAAGTAGAGGGGAGCTCCGAAGCGCTATAGAGAAGGAAAGGTTTTTAAAGATAGAGAGGGAGGACAAAAAAGGAACTTGGTAGCACAGAACCCATTATTTTAGGCAAGGTCACCCTCCTGGGGTAATGGAGAAGATCTGTCTGTAAACTTCCTAATGCTGACCAGGAAATTCCAGGTTGACTGGTTAAAGTCATCCTTCCTGGAGGCTTGAAGAGGCCTTAACACAAATGATAACATTGGGGCCTGTGCTTCTCTATTTAATAGTCCATATATGCTTATTCTTACAGCAGTAGTATAGCATCTTTATTTCTAGTATTTTCCCCAGAGATGGTGGTTCCTGTCCGATCAGCTCTTGCAGTTGTTTATTTTGCCTTGGAATCCCTTTGTGAGCTCACTGGATATGTGGGGTCCTGGCTAGTGATCTGTTGCAGGTGTTTTACAAGTTTAAAACTAGTCTGCCCATGTCGTAGGAGCACATCCCTGAATTCAATTTCCTCTTAGCTGAAATGGGAGTGGTGATGGTGGATCTACCTCTTAAAATTGGTGTGCTGATTAAAGGAGATTCTCCCTAACCGGCCAGAGCACTGTGTGCATTGGCCCCGGGGCCAGTGAGTATGGCTACATGCTTTCAGTTGTGTCTGCAAGACGTGCGAGGAGGTAGGTGGTAACCCTACCACCTAAGTGCTAGATACAGCCACTTATAGGTATATCCTTGAGCATTGCCTTTTCAAGTACTGTTGACTGCTATGGGAAAGAAGGAAACTATTTTGTATCACACACACAAGCAAAGGAAAGGTTTCATGACAATGCCTTTATGAAGAGAGATGTGTTCCAATATATTTTTTTAAACTAAAACACTGAGATTTCATCAATTTCACCACTCACTAATAGATTGTGACTATAGATAGAGAGCCTGATACAGAGTAATACGATAAATAAAAATAGAGCATTGGAAATGACTTGTTTAGAGAATGTTTCAGTAGCTGTCCAGCTGTTTGGAACATGTTCTGGGACATTGATGAACCATAACTGGGAATTTGCAGATCAAAATCACCAAATGAGTATAACAAGTTAATTGAGTGAGATCACAGTGAAGCTAGGTATGTCCACACTGTTTCATAGGACTTGGAATCCTATGTGACCTTAGAAGGAATATATATATACTTAGGAGGAATCTCAATGTGTGTGTGTACATTTTTAACACATATTTAGTGAGATGTAATTTATATATCACAAACTTCACCCATATCAGTGTCATGCAATGAGTTTTAGCAAATGAATACAGCTGTGTGAGCATCACAATGAGTTGGTTTTCGAATATTCCCATCTCCCATTGTTCCCCAGCCCCAGCATGTGCCCCTTTTCTCTTCCAGTCCCTCAAAGTCACGGATCTGCTTTCTGTCTGTGTGTGTATTTTGGAATGCCTGCTTTTCTGGTTCCTCTTTGGA